>NC_087159.1:2162500-2202500 GCF_035594125.1 Scylla paramamosain | reverse complement strand
GGGTTGAGTGTTTCTTCTGTTAATAATGTAGATGTAGTGTTAATCTGTCACTAGAACCATTGAAACATCCTTAAAAACTCGTGTAACTTCAACTAGAGATTTGGATGTAGTGTAGATGTGACGCGGAAGTGTTTCAGAATATGGTCCAAGACTTGGTTCTCCCAGGCCGGCACACACAAGCCAGTTTGTGTGTCTTTATCACACGTCTGTTTCATAATTCCCATCCTTTCCTACATTACTTGACATTTCCCCCTCGTCTACACCTAGAAGAACAAGACCACCACACCTCCAGGTCTTCTGCATCCCCACAGCTTCATCCTCCTTCCCCCGCCTCTCACTCACTCCATCATTTTTCCTTCGTCTCCCCTTCAAATGACCATCTAGCTTCTTTGCATCCTCACAACTTCACCCTCCATCCTCTGCCCCTCATCTACTTTATCATCTTTCCCTCGTATTCCCACATAAAGACCACCAAGCCTCCCTCTGCCCATCACTCACCCATTTCGCCATTTTCGCGTCCACAGTTTCTGCGTTGTCCGTGATGTTGGTGTACCACATGACTTGCACCGTCTTGCCCTCCGTGATGAGGTCCAGCGTCTCTGGGTAAAAGGCCACCACCGGTAGTTCGGGCTCAGTGTCTTCCGCCCTCACCACCTGCTTGGGGCGAGAAGAGCAGAATAGGAGACGCGTGTGAAGGTGTACCTCGTAATATGCGTACTCGTAAGTGAATAGTGTGTGTGTGTGTGTAAGTAGGTGTGTGTGTGTGTGTGTGTGTGTGATACGAGTACAGTTCTCCCAAATAGTGATGCCACAAAGTTAATTTCATGTACACATATCGAGTGGAATTTAGTGTATACATCAGTGAATTGTTTCTAAAAGAGCTCTGCAAAGACAAAAAAGAACTGTGAGTGTGATATTTGGAGCTAGTTGCCTTATCAGCCTTATCAGGTAGATTCTGCTTTTTTGTCTGAAGATTTCATTCCAGAGTTTTATAGAATGTGATCTCTACGTCTCAAGCACAGGTCTTCTCTCGGAACACCTGTACGCATCCTTCATCTTATGGCCTGTATTCAGAAACGCTCTACTCTTTCACCACGTGTATTCCCAAAGGTCACAGATGATTAGCCGGGTTTTCAAGACTGCTTCTCCTGTTGATCATGTAGAAATCCTGTTAATCTGTCATAAGAGCAGCAAAAACATCCTTAAAACCTGGTGTGTAGACTTTTGGATGTAGTGGAGGTGTAGCGCAGAAGTGTTTCAGAATATAGTGCTAAGTTTTCTATCACCACTCCCCTCTCATTCACCTTCCCTATCAGGTCTGTGTTTCCATGCCTTACTCAGGGGTTACTTACCGCATTGACAGACGACCACTGCAAGGCCGCCGCCAGGAGAAACATGCTGATAGAGAGCCACACTCTTCCAAAAGCCATCTTGTTTTGATAAGTGTACAGGTGTTGAGTTATTTGGTGGTTGTTGGCGTGATTTGACTTGTTTTGTTGATTTTAGTTTAAAGTTGTGATGATTCTGTGCCTCGGTGGAGCATCTGGAAGGGACAAACGAGGGGATTATTGAAAGGATCTTGTTTCTTTGTGGCTCGTGGCTTGTTACTTGTTATTTGTGGTTTGTTCCCGGTTTGTCGTATTGTGGTTCTGGCCTTTGTATGTGTGTGTATGTGTGTGTGTGTGTGTGTGTGTGTGTGTGTGTGTGTTCTTATAATAATTTGTGCTGCACTTATCTCGGTTTTCGATTTTTTCCCCCACATCTTATTATTGTTATTAAGTCAGCGTTACGATTATTGTCACTAAGATTAACTATAAACATGTCTTTCCAAATAAGCACGTTGTCGTCTTTCCGTCATCCCCACGTGGCCAGAGTCGTGCCTGGTGAGTGTTGTAAGGCAATACCACTTTACTTAACTCAGCTCCATATGTGTATACAATTTTTTGCGAATTATTACTTAGAAAACAGAACAATAGGTATGATAACATTAATACTGATTAGTTATTTTGGAGAGACAGAGATGCATGGAAACAGTAGATAACCCAACACTCGCTTACGACATTAGCCAGAGCACTGTTAAGCAATTAGCGTTTGACATTTATCACTGATCACTTTATTGCTGTATTTGGTGATGTACCTGGGAGCGACTTGAGGCTGTTGTCATGCATGCATACCCAGGAAAGACAAAAAAATAAATGGCTGTTTTTCTTTATATATGTAAGAGGGGCACTGGGCAAGGACAACGAAATTTATATAGAAAAGACCCACCAGTGTGCCAGTTCCCAAAAGAAGAAAAGCCAAACGAGGACCCAAACACAAGTGAAGTGTCTAACAGAATCACTGTGAGGGTCAGACGCAGCACCTCTTTCAAGTGTTTCACCGTCTGCTGTGTCTGGGTAAGGAAGGTGTCTGGTATCCTGTCACGCTGCTTCCTCACCCACTAGGTTCCTCAGTTAACGGGAATACATGATGACATACAAAAGGGTGGCGGGTGGTGGGGGGGAGGAGTAATAACGCCTTCTAAAACTCCAAAGGGTATTTATCATGGGTCCTAATATCGTGACAATCTCCAGGGGCTCAAGGGATACTGATTCAAAGATGTTTTTTTGGCACATCATAAAATCGAACCCCCCAAAAAAACTCTAATCTGACGGTGCCTCGTGATGTGTCAGGAGGTTCCCGTATCAGAAGCATGTGTTGGTGTTGGTACTAACCCTTTGTGCACTGTGTTCTGTCTCACGTTCGCCTCACCTGTGGGATTGATTGCACCTGTCAGTCATCCGTCGGTGGGGTATGAAGGAGGTGAAATAAGACTCTACTTGTTTTCTCTCTCCCTCTCTTTCCTGTGTGTGTGTGTGTGTGTGTGTGTGTGTGTGTGTGTGTGTGTGTGTGTGTTTGCGTGTGTGCGTTTCATTGACCTCCTCCTTGTTCTTCACCATCTCCTCCCCCCTTTCCTCCTCGTCCTCGTCCTTTTCTTATTCTTTCTTGTATTTTTTTCTTTTTCTTTCCATTGACAGGTACGTGGAGTGACCGGGTGCACACACACACACACACACACACACACACACACACACATGCACACACTGAACCAGAGAGAGCCTGGGACTCCCCGAATGAGAAACCATTGACGTCACAAAATGCTAACATCACTAAACACACAGTGACGACACACACACACACACACACACACACACACACACACACACCTTTCCATAAGCTCGAATAGCTGCAGTAACATTCTCCAAAACTATACGAACACTACTACTACTACTACTACTACTACTACTACTACTACTACCAGATAAAGTGATGTATTTCTTAAGTCTTCAAGTTCTTCTGGCGATTGGACCTTTCCGTGATCTCTTGTATAAACCACTTCTCTCTCTCTCTCTCTCTCTCTCTCTCTCTCTCTTCTTCCAGTGCCCTTCCCTCTCCCTCTCCCACTCTGTCTCTCACTTCCCCGTTCGCTACCCGCCTCCTGTACTGGGAAGAGTGACTGGGCGGAGGTGAAGAGATGCCCTTTGACGTGGAAAACTGTTACTTGTGCATTTCTTCATCCGGAATAGAGAGAGAGAGAGAGAGAGAGAGAGAGAGAGAGAGAGAGAGAGAGAGAGAGAGAGAGAGAGAGAATGCTACCGTGACCATGAATGTTTCTTCATACTTAAGTGGAGGTGATGGTGAGGGAAGTAAGGTGCCCGCTATGCTCTCAAGATCCTGCTGAGGGCGAATGCTGGCTGGGAGTGAAGCTATTGTTTTGATCTGCTGGCGTGAATTCTAAAACGCTCCGCTCTCTCACCTCGACTGTTTTCAAAGGCCACAGAGATGATTAGCCGGGTTCTCACGAGAGTTTTTCCTGTTAATAGTGTGTAGAAGTCTTGTTAATCTGTCACAAGAATCATAGAAACCTCTTTGAAAACCCGTGTACCTTCAAGTAGAGTCTTTTCAAAGAGGTGGAGATGAAGCACAAGTGTTTCAGACTATGGGTCGTTGTTTTTTTTTTTAATAGTTTTGTTCCCTTAAGGTCCACTGATGGGCTTTTGGGGGTCCGTGAAGGTCAAAACAGAAATTCAACCTTTAAATTCTCTCTATTTTTTGTATGAAGTTGTTATATTTTTGTTAGTATGTACCGAATGTTATGTAGTTTTGCTCACTGAAGACAGCCAGTATAGGGTGGCTTGGGATGCTGCTATACAAGGTCAGATGACGTAAACTCACCATGATCATTAGGTTTTTACCTCCACTGGTTCTCCACCGAAAGAAAGTAAAGAAAGCACATCCTGTAACTACTCGTAAACATCGCCGTCACCACAACAAATATCTTGTGACATTCCACGTGAGATGATTTTTCCTGCATTTTTCAAGGCCTGTCACTGTTGTGTAACATGCTCATTCACTTGACGACATGGACTGTATCAATAAGAGAGAGAGAGAGAGAGAGAGAGAGAGAGAGAGAGAGAGAGAGAGAGAGAGAGAGAGAGAGAGAGAGAGAGAGGGGGGGGGAGGACACTCAACCTGCTTCTCCTAGGTTAATGCCAAAGAAAGTGCAAAAAAGGCAGGGCAGTTTAGTTAGTGAGGTGTTTTCCTACTTCTCTATAAGCAATTTCGGTCGCAATATATGAATATATATGAATACATGAATATATGAATAATTCGCTGACTTGTGCTCGTCACAATTTATTTATACGCTTACTTTGACGGAGTTGATAAGGATGTGGCATAATTTTTTTGGTATTACATTTAGATAATTCTGTTTTGGAGGCTGGCATCTTCAGTAACCTTTTTTTTCTTCGCCGTTTTCTTTAGTTGGCCTTGTCCACACCCTCTTTTACATAAAAAATAAAAGTTGACTATCTTGATTTACAACAAATTATTGAAAGATTATCAGCTGAGCTCGTTACGACAACACAGCGCCTCGCCAGTGTTTGTCTTGGAGGTTTTGCCCTAATGCTTCCTTACTTTCTAAAATATTTGTCAACAATTTTGGAGACTTTCTCTGAGATAAATTAACTGTTCCTTACCTGCCTTACGACAAACTAGTCAGTCAAGTATGAGGAATATTTTGCTTGCCGCAGGTCAGTGAATTATGTAATGCTATGAGGGAAAAAATGACAGGCATTTGGGTTAACTTGTTAGGTTGGAGCCTTTAGAATCACTATTATGCGGCTGCACACACTAGCAGGTTAGATAAAAGAAGAGGGGAGTGGAGAAACGTAGTGAGAATAGAAATGTTGAATGAGGAAAGAAGGAAGTCATGACTGGATAAAGAAGAGGAGTGGAGAAGAATTATTGTAGTCATGGAAAGGAAGAAAGAAAGGAAGGAAGGAAGGAAGAGAGGAGGTGTCAGAGTAAGATAAAGAAAAGAAGAGAATATATTTTATTAGAATTATAGGAAGGAAGGAAGAAAGGATTAGAACAGGAATCGGAATGAAATAAAAGAAGGAAAAGGAGAAAAAAAGAATAGATGGACGAAAAAAATAAAGGGAGATCAAAGGAGGAAGAATAAAGGAAGGAAAAGAATAAAGAGGAAGAGAGGAGAGAAAAGATGAAAGTAAACACTGGAACTTATTCTCTAGTCTCTCTCTCTCTCTCTCTCTCTCTCTCTCTCTCTCTCTCTCTCTCTCTCTCTCCCGGTTAGAACTGTTTAATTTTTCTAATATTTTATTTTCATTCACTTTCTTTGGAGCGTGAAAATTAAAGCTTTCTACCACGACAAGTAACAAATTATCTCACGTATTTGCCAACCGGGTACTCACAGTTCTGACAGGCAGGAGGGAGGTGCGGTGGCTCCTTGCTGGGGGTCGGGGAGGGAGATTGACTTGCGCACCTTGCACCGTCGTGGCCAAATGAGCGAATGCTGCCCACGCGTCCCGCCCTTTATATCCTCCGTCCCTGAGCCACCTGAGAGTGACGTCACGGTATTCTCGCCTCGTTTGTGTGTGTGTGTGTGTGTGTGTGTGTGTGTGTGTGCGTGTGTGTGTGTGTTTACAAGGGCATTTAATGGTTGTCGAGTTTAATCTTACGGTTTTGTGTTGAGTTATGATTTTATTTAGAATTTATTTAGAGTTCAGGTATTTGATACCATTAAATAAGTGTGGTTATTATTTATTTTTTATACTTTTAATGGGTCATAAATTTTTTTTTTTTTTTCACATATATCCGATCTTAATAATAATAATGTTAACTTATACTATATGCATTCACAGGGACTGCCACGTGTAAGCCTGGTCGCTTCTTGCAGCTTTCCTTATTTCTTATGTTCTTATGCATTTTCCAGATAGATCTTTGGCAATATCTGTGTACTTATATATTTATCTAAATATATGTATCTATCTGTTTTTTTGTGTGTGTGTGTGTGTGTGCGCCTTGGGTATATATGAGAGTCCACTGTGTCTCTGTTATCTGTGGAATACATTACCGTCTGATATGCTTTATGGTGTGGGTTGTAATGTGTATCCGAACTTCTTAATTCGGCCTTGGAGTGAATGCACCACTCTCTGGTCCGCATTCAGAAACGCTTTGCTCTCTCACCACGATTATTTTCAAAGGTCATAGAGATGAATAGCCGGATTTTTAAGTGTTTCTCCTATCAATAATGCAGGAGTATTGTTAATCTGCCACTGAAACCGTAAAAACACCCTTAAAAACACGTGTGGCTTCAACTAGGGCTTTTGGAATATAGTGTATAATTTTTGCTACAGGTGAAAATACAGGTTAATCTAAATTTAAAATAATCTATGCATATATGCATTTTGAGGCATTTTTTAGCCGTTTTATGAAATTCAAGTGCCTCATGGTGACATACAGTGGCCGGGCCGGGTGGTGGCATACAGTGGCCGGGTCGGATGGTGGCATACGGTGGCCGGGCCGGATGGTGGCATACAGTGGCCGGGCCGGATGGTGGCATACGGTGGCCGGGCCGGGTGGGTATCCTGGGCAAGATGTGTAGACCTGGATGTCCAATGGTGGAATTGTGAATTATTCAGTAATGATTTCTACAAGTTTTGAAGCTTTACAGTATCCTATGACAAGACGAGTGATAGCAACGGACTGGTGATTTATTGATAAACATTAAACAATGACAGTATGGATGTAATAAACGACAAATAAGATGATAGGCTGAGCGGCACACCATGCATTGCCTGTCCGAGCAGGAAGCGCTAAGGATCGAGGCTCTCAGCAAATCAGCTCATTGCATTGCTAGTCATACCCAGTTTCCCTCTGAGATACTGGCAATGAATACGTTCAGATCGTATTGCATAATATAAAGTTATGTGGAGTGTGTGGACATGGTGTTCCTCCGCCGCTGAAACCCGCTCAACCCAACCGTTGTATTTGTCCTCAGGCCACACTTGAGTTTCACACCACGGCTAAACAGCGCATTAAAGTGCATATGTGCATAGAACATTGTCGACTTAGAATAGCCTGTACATTAACCTCTGGCAATATCTGCGGAAATTTGTACAGTAATATGTGTTGCGTTCCCTGCGTTGCTGAGGGAATGCAGTGTTTGGTTTGTGCCCTTCTTCCTCTTCTTCCTTAGGTGCATGCAGGGTGGTAAAGAAAACTGGAGGACTGTCCTGTGATGTAGTGAAGAAATATTACAAATTCAGACGCAGAGGGAAAACAGCTGAAATACTGGGGACGAGAAGGAATGAAGTGTGAAAAAAGGTGTGTGTTTTCAGTGTGTTCTGGATACTAATGAGCATTATTATCAGCAATACGTGGTTGCTTATAATAGTGGTACGTACACTCACACAAGCTTCTTCCTTCCTTTCTCTTTTGCTTGCTTCCTTCCTTCCATCGTTTCCTTGTTTGCTTGCTTCCTTCCTTCCGTCCGTCCGTCCTTCTCTCCTTCCTTCCTTCCTTCCTTCCTTCCTTCCTTCCTTCCTTTCTTTCCTGTGTCTTTGTTTCTTTATTTCTTCTTATCTTTCTTTTTCTTCCCTCCTTCCCTTCCTTCCTTCCGTCCTTCCTTCTTTCCTTGTGGATTTCTCCGGGGGAACCTCAGGGCCTTCCTTCTGATCCACCCCTTACTCCCGTCATCAGACTTGCGGGCGTCCCTTTGCCACATCTCTCCTCCGCGTTGCGTCTTTACATAAATAACACTGTGAACTGCATCCATCTCCAGACAGCTGCGTCCCTCCTACCTGGTCTCAGTTACTTCACCTGTGTTACACCTTGGCCGTGTTTTGCGTTTCCCTTTGTCATAAGTCCTCTGAACCTAGTTTCCCCAGATATTCCCATCCCAATACGAATGGTCTGCAGTGTAAGAGACAAGCACTGTTCCTTCCCCACCCTGGCCGAATCGTGTGGCGTGGACGGGACCCGCTTCCCTGTAACTTTCAAATGTTGGCGATCTTTGTGCCGCACCCACCGTGGCCCGCGTGCTGCCCTCACACACGCGCCGCACCAACATAAGGACGAGACCACAGCAATAAATTTCTGGCCGTCTGATTCCCCTGTTTTTTTTCTCGAGCTTGGTATAAAGATCTAGTGCAATATTGAAGTGGAATTATCGAAAGACACTGGTAATAAAAGGAGTGATTGAGGTGTTGTAATCCTTTTAATACGTGTAGCTGTATTATTGCTCAAAAATCATGCCGGGTAACTTAAATTGGGTGTTTCCTGGCGTACTGTTATTAGCAGGGGAAAGGGTTGCTGAAGTCTATGTGAGTCTTCCGATTTCGTAATCTTATTATTATTTATTTGTTTATATACTTCGTTTATTTACAGCTTTTTTTTGTTTTTCTTTTGTTTATTCATTTATTATTTACTTTTTATGCAGATTGAGTGATTTACGTTGTCGAGCGGCGATAGTCCATGCAGCACTGCTATCATTAGACACACTGCTGCCATTACTTCCAGCTCACAGAGGCCCGTGATTCTTGCGCCTTGTACCTTCATTCTCCCTATTCACCTTGTATAACTGAACTGAGATTTCGCCAAGGGGAATACTCAGGCACGTGACGAGGGGAAGTCTTCGCCAACCCCATCCCTTCCCCTACATCCCCCCCTGCACTCCTAACAGACGCACGATAGTATACCAAGGATTGATTAAGAGATCTGTTGGTACTTTATCGGGAAGTGAAACGAGGAAAAAAAAAGTTGATTCCTAACCATAAAATATACAGTTAACACGCGCCAGGTGTACGCTGAGGAGGTTACGTGTGAACTGTCCTGGCTTGAAGTCTTGTAACGTAAGCCACTGACTCCTGACTGCACCTATGCTTTTTGTGCTTTCCCTCAGTGTTTGGTCTCCTTGTCTGCTGCCAGTCTCCTTATAAAACTAGATTGCTGACAAATTGTAAGCAGACTTTTATATTGAGAGTTTTCTATTAAGGCCTTTTTTTGTCAATATTGAGACTTTATCAATACTGAAGCCTTTTATATTGAAGCTTTTATAGAGATCTTTCATATTAAGACAAACCTCACAGCACAGTGGAATGAAGCACAGTACAGTAAATTAACCATAGACTATACCATCTAGATTCCTGACACGTAACAAAGAAATCAGAGCATTTGATAATGAGGGAGATTTTTTCAAAGCACAGTGGAATTGAATGCATGAAATCAATGCTCTTTTCTTCAAGATTTTACTTCCTTACATAATCAGATTCCTTATACATTGCAGTCAGATCACAGACCTTTATATTGACGCAGATCTGAAAAAAAAGTGGAATTCAGTGTTGCAAGTTAACCATTTTTTTTTTTCTTTTTTTTATGAGTGTACTAGGTTGCTGACAAATTATAAGTAAATCAGAGGCCTTAAGACTGAGACAGAACCTAAGACACAATAAAAGTAGGTGCAATAAGTTAATCACCATCGTTCGTGACTAACAGTGCATTAGGGAAACAGATGAACGACAAATTACAAACCCAACAAAAGCCCTAGAATGGGGACAAAACTCAGAACACAGTAGAAATTATTACAACAAACACACTTAACGAGAACCACGACTGTACCACGATCTCCAGGTTAGGACATGGGAACCAACAACAAAAGCCTTAGAGCTGGGATAGGAAATGCACTCTCTCTCCCTCCCCCCGCATCACCCACCACCCTGAGACCTCATCCACCATCCTAAGGCCTTAAGTCCAAATAATCCTACATCGTATAGACGCTGAATTCGAGGCTTGATACCAGCAGTCACAGAATGCACAGAGCGGGGAAAGAATGCTGCCCCGCTTCGCTGCCGTACATGTGCAGGAAATAGATGGAAAAATCAAGAAATCTGGCATTAGTGCAGGGAATTTTGTCATTTTTTTTTGAGGGGAGAGAGAGAGAGAGAGAGAGAGAGAGAGAGAGAGAGAGAGAGAGAGAGAGAGAGAGGGAGAGAGAGAGAGAGAGAATGAACACACACACGCCCCACACACGAAAGTTGAAAATCATTGTCAAAGTCAGGGCGGGCCGAGGCATGTCCTTATCGCCAGCTTAGGGACGAGAAGGTGTCGTAAACCCGGGATACGTGTACATCAGTAAGCGAAGGGTTGGAGTTACCGTGCAGGTGGCAGCAATCGATAGGGCAACGTAATGGAACTGAATCCCCTTTGTGTTAAGATTCGTAATGTAACTTGAGTCTTTCCGCCTTTTATCTTTTTTTTTTTTTTTTATGTAATAGGTTCTCTGGTCAAGGATTACATAAAGACAGGTAAAAAGGCCCCAAAGAGTGGAGTCAAAGGGATTATCCAAAATTATGTAAAAAAATTATATTAGATTTTATTGCGTTATGTATATGCAAGACAAGGAAGTATTGACAATCTGATATATTTTTTTTTCTATTCTTTTTTTTTCAGAGCTTTGTGTAAAGTGTATATTTTAAAGCTATAACATAAATGTCTCATTATTTTTTTTTCTCATTCTTTGACTTTTCTGGGAGTGGAAAGTTGAGGAAATCTCGTGTTTCTTTCTCTCCTCTTATCTGCGCTCTTAACCAGCCCTTGACGCGTTAAAAAATATCTACTTCATGAATCTTTTGTGGCCAAAGCTCTGTATTAAGTATACATTCAAAATTATATACAAATTAGCTTACAACTCGCCTTTGATACCTGTACGCTCCTTTCACAACCAAGAGGAAAGGGGTTTCAAAATTCAATCTGTAGCCCCGCCTCGCTCCATCTCGCCCCGCCTCGCCCCATCTCGCCCCGCCTCGCCCCGCTTCGCCTAACAGTCAATAGCCACTTGACATAAGCCTTGGAGTTACGTCTTTACTACTCAGCAACAGCGGCGGGAATCTTGTAACACCCCCTGAGTCAGCAAAGCGAGTAAATCCTCTTTAGCATTGTAGCGTCCGAGTCTCTGTACTGTAGTTGACTCGTGGACTAATGAAAGAACATGACAGGTAACACGAGGGCCTGCTATTACCTTATCTGTCCAATCAATCCGTCTTTTTCTTCCCCCGGGGGCCATAAAAGTGAATACGTAAGAGATAAATACCTGTCACTGGAAGGATTTGTGTATCTATGGTGTTTCCTCATTTCTGAAAGGCGAGGTGTTGAGTAATTGTCCGCCAAATCCGTGTGGTAGCTCGCCGTGTGCTGAGACGCCTCGATATTGCGGCCTGGAAGCGGGAATCTGTGTATCTTTGCGTTATCACTGGAGGATCAGGGCACAGTGGAGGCTTCGATGGGGGACTTAGTGGCACCTGCGAAAAAAAAAAAGTAGAGAAAAAAATTAAATGAGAAATGAGAAGAAAAGAAAGAAAGTAAAGAATTCTGAAAGGCACTTGAAGGAAATGTTCAGTGATAAGTTTTAGGTCTCTCGGCTTCCATCCCCCCCTTCTCCCCCAACACACACACACACACACACACACACACACACACACACACGTAGCATTCATTCATTCACTCACTCATTCGTACCCTCTTTCTCTCGGCCTCAATAAACAGATAAAATAAAATAAAAAAAAGGTGAATAGAAAACAAAAAAAAAAAAAAAAATGTGCGGATTATGAACGTGATAAGAACAAGAAAGAGCAGAAACTTATTTACGACAGTACAAAAAGAAAAAAAAAGAAAAATTAAAGAAAGGAGAATGAAAAAAAAAAATATATCAATGATAACTACATACGAGGGATTTACTGTGGAAGACTCGTGGATACATCAAAGGCGCCTCGTGACGGGTAGATTTATTGACCCTCTGATCCCGGGAATGCCAAAGAGCCTTCTGGTATCACATCATTACTTGGCACTACTGGCATTCAGTTATCTTTGATATTTGTAAGAGAGAGAGAGAGAGAGAGAGAGAGAGAGAGAGAGAGAGAGAGAGAGAGAGAGAGAGAGAGAGAGAGAGAGAGAGAGAGAGAGAGAGCAAAACTATCTCTCTCTCTCTCTCTCTCTCTCTCTCTCTCTCTCTCTCTCTATCTATCTATCTATCTATCTATCTATCTATCTATCTCTCAATTTACCTATCCGTCTGTCTTTTTGTATATCTTTTCATCTACGTCTGTGTACCTATCGATTTATCTACCTATTTATCTATCTCTTTTTTTTTGCCAGAATAGGAACTCCACCCTTCACCCCCTTCACTTTCCTCACTTTCCCTATCGCCATGTTACATTCTGTCATAATGAGGCTTTCCGATGCTGCTGAGTTTATATTTCAAAGTCACTCCTTTAAATTTTTATTTTCTATAGTGCCCATTCTCAGAAAACGAATATTGCAACACAAACTTAATCGTAAAGGACCGTGTGGCTTGTTGTGAGAAAACTTTGAATGATGATCTTAAATAACACTAGCAAAAGCAACAGTAATTAGTTAAGCTGAACAGTATTTGAATAATTAATTAATCCATAAACGTCTGTGTGTTCACATATCAGTCCGGCATTCCCTTTCAGACAATAACTAAAGAATTGAAACTTGATGAAGGAGACAGGCAGAAATTGGGACTCTTGTTGAAGCTACACGGGTTTCTAAAGTTGTTTTTACGGTTTTAGTGACAGATTAACAAGATTTCTACATTCGTAACAGGAGAAGCACTCGTGAGAACCCGTCATTTCATCTCCACGGCCTTTGAAAATAGTCGTGGTGGGAGAGAAAGCAAAGCATGAGTGCAGGATTGGTGCTCTGGCGTCCAAGATGTACCTTTAGTGTGCCGATAAGCAACAAACTGAGAACCACTGCCTGCTGCTGGGGGCGGGGGCACCTAGACTATAGTTCGCGGGGCTCAGTTATCCAGCACTCCAAGCCGCCTCTCTTTATCAAGGCCCTACAGCGGAACTGGTTTGTCCCTCCTGCCCCGTGATTGGTGCCTCCCCCCGCTGAATAATACATGAGTGACGAGGGAGATAGCGGCATAGGAAACAAGGCAGCGATTGAAATGTTATGAAAAGAATAGGTATGAGTTTGTTCTTTTTCTTGTTATTCTTGTTCTTGTTTTTATTTATCTCTTGCTCCTCCTCTTTCTCAATTCGAAAGTCACTCGTGAAATGTTAAACTATTGTTGTTGTTGTTGTTGTTGTTGTTATTATTATTATTGTTATTATTATTATTTTTTTTTTTTATTATTATTATTATTACTATTATTATTATTATTATTATTATTATTATTATTATTATTATTATTATTATTATTATTATTATTATCATTATTATTATTATTTATATTATTATTATTATTATTATTATTATTCTTATTCTTAGTAGTAGTAGTAGTAGTAATAGTAGTAGCAGCATGTGGAGGTGGAGGAGTGGGAAGAGCAGCAGCAGCAGCAGCAGCGTCCCGTCTCTTGATGCAATCTTAGAATCTCGTCCATATTTTCTCACGGACCGTAAAAAATTTTGTTATATAATCAGATTTTCGTTGCCTGAGACGCCCGTGCGGCAGGTGAGCGTATTAAAAGTAAGGAGGTGTATGTATTAGCAGCAAGGAGCGCGGGGTGAATGCTGCCCGGCGTGTGGAGGCGTCAGGTCTCATAAAAAATACCTAATTTGCACCCCATGTACGTAGAAAAGGAAAAATCATAAGGGTATGTATTTTTTCTCAGTTGATTTTCATATTTTTTGAAGCTCACATATCCATGAATATTTTGCATATTTTCTTTCTTTTTTTTTACTAATTAATTAGTTTATTTCATAATTTCCATTTTTCTTTTTTATTTTTTGTTAATCAATTACTTTGCTTCACTTTTTATTTCCCATATCCTCCTTTTTTTTCTTATGTTCTTATGATATATTTCCTTCCTGTCTCATTTTTTTTCTTTATTTTTCATCCCTACATTCCTTCACTCCCCATAGTTACGTCGCCTTCAGGAGTTCGTGACAGGAATCAAGATGCTGTCACGGCTTCGTTGTGTGGCTGACAACTTCCTTAATAATCAGAGTGTGACAGAGATTGCACAAGCCGCCACTGTATATGAGTGGCCAGAAATCACACGCCTTGTTACGGAGCCAGTCCTCACCGCCTCCCTGACCTTGGCGGGGAAGGGGAAGAGCAAGGTCCAGCGCAGGAGGTCCTGGACGCGGCCTGGCGGTGCTGCATGACGGGACACGACTCTCAGACACGCCCGGTCATTACGTGCTTTATTTTACGCGTTTCTCGGAAAAATAGAGGATTCAAGAGGACTGAAGAGGGGTGGGAGAGTGCCTGGGGGTCACGGGTACCTCTTGGGCAGCGCCAGGCCCGACCCGGGAGGTTCCATCACGCCATGCGAAGAGCTGGTGGAGAGGCACGGCGCCGCCCCGCCCTCCCATCCCCGCCTCTCCACGCCCCGCCCTGGGCCTCCGTGTGGACGAGCCTTGCCCTGATGGGAAGGAAAAGATCAACAAGATTATGACGGCCCTTACTTTGCGTGGCGGCGCGGCCCTTCCTCCTCCAGGGTGGCAGGGCGGCCATCAGTACTGACAGGTGTGTCTACATCGATGTTTTGAACACCTTATCACGCCTGGCCTCCGCTGCTCGAACATCTTATCTCGTCTTTTTTATCATCAGCCTTCAAAAAACTCAGAGAAGCTGCGCCGTGATGGACAACACGACGTAATCTTAAGCCGCTCGGCGCGCACCAGACGGAGAGGACTTAGGGAGATTTGAATCAGCACCTGGACCTTCATTCTCTCTAGCTCCTCGGGCAGGGATCGCCGCGGCCCATCAGCCCCTCAGCCTGGCGCCCACACGTCCGTCTACAGGAGGGTCACGCTGAGGAGAACAGACCGGAGGGAGGGAGAAGGCGCCAAGAATGAAGGTATTTTTTCTCTAATCTTTATGCAGGCTGGCCACCCGCACACCACCGGTAACATACAGTATGAGGTTCCCGCACCACCTGGCGCCGCTCTCCCTCATCCCTGATAGACGTCCACGAGTGTCTCCTCCATATGTTACCTCCATCTCTCTTTCCTATAAAAATTCCGTGAACCGTCTGAGAGTTTTGTTACCAGAAGATCGCGTGGCAGGCCTTGGGTTCCTCCGCAGCTGTTCCTGATAGATGGGAGGGGGCGGGGAGTGCATGGCGGGGGAGGGCAGGGGCAAGTGGGCGCGGCGAGGGACAGTGATAACGGGGGAAGGAGACAGACGAGGGCGTAAGTAATGTGATAAAAATGGACTTATTTGAGCGAAATGTGTGGCGTGACGTGACTGAGGGGGTTCCTTACTGTTCATCTTGGGGGTGATCTGCGCCGCTTGGCCAATCAGCGAGCGAGTTGCCTTACGTCATAATTATCATCCCTTCCTCTCCTCCTCCTTCTCCTTTCTTCTCTCCTCCTGCAGTTTCCACACTCCTTTTCCAGGCACTCTCCACCTCCTCCTCTTCCCTCACCTTGGAAAATCAGCAGGGCATCTCAGTTTATTCAGCCTCCTAATTTATTCAGCATTTTAATCTATTCACAAGGACCAGCAGTGCATAATTTCGAAGCACAACACTCAACGCACACACCACCACCTTTATTGTGTAGTGCGGATGCCGGCGCCACCACCACCACCACCACCGCCACCGCCGCTGCCTCCGCCACTTTATCGCGGCCCGCTGTGCTGATTGAGTCTTCCCGCGGCTCTGTGGTGGAGGGCCCAAGATTCCACTTAAGATATCCCGCTCCCTGTATTAGCTTTTCAATGTAGTGTTCTGTGTTAGGCGTGGTTGCCCGAGTGGTGGTGGTCTGGGCGTCTTTCTCTACAGGTTATGGGGACTTTCTTGGCCGTGGGTGTTTACTTATGTACTTCTTCCCGTCCAATCTTCTGTTATTTATTCGTCCAAGCGTCACTGTTCACCTGGTTAAGGGGTTAGCAAAGGTTAGATTAGCTTATGTATGTGACTTTCTTGATAAATCTTACTTTTTTCCTCATCCAGTTTTCTGTTCTTTATTCGTGTAAGCTTCACACTGCTCAACTGGTTATTAGGGTATGTTAGGTTAGGTTAGGTTAGGTTGGATAAGTTAGGGTAGGTTAGTTTACGTTAGTTTAGTTAGTGAAGTTATGTTAGTGGAAGGAAACTTACAGTAATTGAAACCCAGTTGTAGATACGTTCAGCCACCGACCTACACACGCACACACACACACACACGCACACACAAGCAAGACACACTCATTTACTCTAACCTTGACTGTCTTATCAACGAAAATTCTAAATCACTTAATACCACACACTTACCCACAATGAAAATGATAACAATGATAAACCACCACACAGTTTTACATCTGTCTGAAGCTGGAGAGACAGGAAAGGTTAGAGGTGAGACACAAACGCCCTGGAAGCTGGAGGTGAAGGAATAAAGGTCTAGAAGCTTCAAGTTTTGCTAAATATTACATAGGTTTTTCATGGCTGCAGGCTGGGAGAGGTGACGGGGTTACAGGACCACTGAAGGTTATTGGAGGTGTGTAGAGCCTGTTGTGTGTGTGTGTGTGTGGAGGACGTGTGGAGGACAGGTGGAAGACAGGTGGAGGCTCCTTGAGGTGATTTGTTAAGTGAAATCAAGTGGAAGGAGTGACTGTGTTTGATTCTATTGTTGTGGTGCGTTTAAGTCAGTCAGCTAGTCGGTTAGTAAGTCAGTCAAATCAGTCAGTCAGTCAGTCAGTCAGTCATTCTTACTCACTCAATCAGTCTCTCTCACTTACTTAGCCTATCAATCAATCAGACAATTAATCAGTCAGTCAGTCAGTCAGCCAAGAAACACCAAGAAGAGAGGAAACAGGAAAGAAGAAGCAAAAATATAAGAAAACAAGAAAGAAGGAAAGGAGGAGGAAAAGCAGAAGGAAGAAATGAAGGAGGAAGAATATAAGCATGAAAAAAAGCTACCAAGATTTTAAGAGGCACATGTCAGTCAATGAGTCAGTTAGTCAGTCAGGCAGTCAGTCAGTCAGTCAGCCAGCCAGTCTCTCAGGTGTGTACATTAAAGACTTCACCGTTACCTGCAAGTTATGATAATTACTGCCAAGAAAAACAATAACATAAGCAACATCTTTCTTTCTTCCAACTTAGGATTATTATTGAGAATACGAAAATTAACATAAACGTCTGTCCCTGTCTCTCAAGGCTGGTTTACGCTAAGACATTTCCTCACCTATAGTACCTCAACTGATATACGTATTAAAACCACTTTGGTACGTTGCATCACTACGAGTACTTTTATAATCAGTATGCAATTTGTCAGTGTTTTAAGTGGCCATGATCTTAAGTAGTCAGGATCTCCACGCCCCACTGAACCTGCCTAGTTTTTTCCGAAGAATGGCTGCCGTGTGGACCTGTTTTACCTAACTTTCTGCTTCATTATTTCCACGAAGACCGGAAGCCACGTAACAATGAACGCGCTACCGGGAACTTCACAGCCAGACGCCCTGCCTGAGCATCACCTGGCGAGCTCATTAGTACCTGAACACGAGCCTTATCACCTGGACGCCTTGTACTCGTGCATGTCTAGCTCGTCAGCTTGCTTCAGGTGCTACAGTTCTTGCCCCCGCCCCGCCCCGCCCTGCCCCGCCGTGCCAAGCCTCAACCCGCCTGACTAAAACTCTGGCCCTCTTGATCTTGGACAGATACGCCTGCTGATCCTCCCAAAAATGCCTCTACCGTCAGATATACGTGTTGTTCTTCCCTAAATGTCTCTGCTCTCAGGTTTTTTTGTGAGTATTTAATTAGTATTGCTAGTACTCAAGAATAGTAAGAAAAATTAGTGATGTGGAAAAGAGGATATGTGAAATTTATTTGTGGTAAACCTAAAGACTATATACGTAAGAGTCCCTGGTATTATCTTTGGCACTAAATGCGCATGTCTAATTAGCTTTGCGTATATTCGGGGGTGTTAAAGGAAATTAGCTCAAATTATATTAAAAAAAAATAATAATAATAAAAGGAGTGAATATGTAAAAGGTGTCTTCGTTTAACTTAGATGTAATGTGTATATATAATTAGTTGTGCCTCTATACTCGGGAGTCGTAAGCGAAATTAGCATGAAAATGTACGAAAAAAAAAAAGAATAAGCAAAGTAAAAGGTATCTACGCTTTACTTAGATGTAACGTGTTTATCTAATTAGCTGAAGCGAAATTAGCGTAAAAATGAGTGAAAAAAAAAGGGAAACTAAATATGTGAGAGGCATCTACGCTGGACTTAAATGTAATATGTAGATGTAATTAATTTCCTATTTTACCTGATCTTCATTCGCAAGATTAGAATATTAAAGTTGAAAACAGTAATTTGCATATAAAGTTGGCTGTTTTTCCCGTAACGCTAATCACTGCATAAATAAAATAAATAGATAAATAAATAAACAAATGAACAAATACGTACCCAAACCTAAATAAATCTACCCTTTTTCTTACTTTACATTTTTTTTTAAGGCGGTGAAATGTTAATCTATAGCAAGTGTTCTTTACAAATATGAGTATTAAACGTTTCTATTTCACTCTTATTTGCTCATTTGTTTATTCATTTATCTATTTATTTATTCATTAGTGTAAAACTGCAAGGCGTCACGGAAGATTTAGTAGAAAGCGAGAATTAACAGAAACACACACTCATATCTAGTATTAGTGTTGTAATGAGTGATGTTGTTTAATTAGGAACACAATAAGGAGAGGTGATGTGCGGCGTGGTGGTGCTGAACGTGGTGGTGTGCGTCGTAGTGGTGCTGTGGCTTATACTTATCAAAAAGTGGTCGAGGAAATGTATCAGGTGTAGAGAAATAGATTAGTCTCTGCTCAATCCCTCGACAGCTCCCCTCGTTTTCTTTTGCTGACGTAATTAGATATTCCGGCTCGAGATGTGGGCATAATTTTGAAACACAACTCTCAGGTATTCGGGTATTTATTTGTCTGTTTTATTTTTTGGGGTGTCTATAATTTTATTTTCGTTCATTAAGATCGTCTAGTTACACCAAAGTTTTCTTCTGTGTTGCGATTCATTTCTCTGGTTCAAGGTTTCGGTATAGTTTCGGAGCACATCTCATAAGAGTAATCGAGCAGTTCATATACATATATTCTTGGTGCTTATAGTTTTTTTTTTTTTCTATTTTTCGCTCAGTAAATCGTTGAGTAGTAAGAGCAAGGTTTTATTCTGTTGCGCGTTTAGAGTACAAAAGAAAAAAAAAAGTAATAAATTCGTGTAGTAACAGCAAGTTTTTTTTTTCTCTCTGTTGTGTAATTTATTTGTCTGGTTGAAAGTTTGGATAAAATTTCGAAACGCTTCATAAGTAATCAAGCAGCTCAGGTTTAGTGGCTGTACTTTGTCACTTAAATCGTCCAGTTACTTAAATGAAGCAACAAGTTAGTCTTTTAACACCGCAATTTCCTCCTTTTACGTAACAGTTCTCTGGTGCAAGTTTCTGGGTATAGTTTCAAAAGACACCCTTAAATAACCAATTAATTGAAATCTTTTAGTGTCTGCAACTTTTTTTTTTCGCTCCAAAATCGTCTAGATATACTCAGATGAAGTAATAAATGTCAAGTTGTCCATAAACACCAGGCACGGCTTTAATTGTGGTCTTTAGATTTTATTGAGGCCCAAGATTAGAAAGATTGTCTCTTATTCCTCTTGATCTTGAGGTGTGTTGTCTCGCTTGGCTGACGGAGGAACCTATAATGATAAGAGACTGACAGACTAACTATTGCCTTCAGATTTTGTTGAGGTCCAAGATTAGAAAGATTACTGCGTAGTCCTTTTATTTTTGAGGCATACTGTTGCGCTTGATTGGCTGAGGAAGTTAGTGATGAGTGGCAGTGACAAGCTAACTGTGGTCTTCAAATTTTACTCGTCTTTATATTTTCACTCGTAATTCCTTTGTTCTTCAACGGTTACTGTCTTGCTTGGTAGGTCGAGGAGGTTATAGCAGTGAGAGACATTGGCATATTTTTAAAGTTTTATTGAGATCCACGATAACAGATACATTCATTTAACCTTTATCTGTCTTATCCTCCAGGAGTTACTGTCTCATTTGGTAGGTCGAGGAAATTATTGTGACAAGAGGCACTGACAAACTAGCCGTGGTCCTCAGATTTAATTCACATACACTCTTAATAAGATAAGCATATTCTCTAACCCCCTGTTCCTCTAACTCTTCACGGCAATGCTGTCTGGCTTAGCTGGTCGAATAATTTAAAGTGATAAGACACATTGGCAGACTAACTAACAGATTTTACTCACATCCACAATTAGAGGAGCATTATTTTATCCCTTATCTCTTACTTTGAGTGATTACTGTCTTGCTGGGTTGATCTAGTAATTAATAACGGTAAGAGACACTGGCATATTAATAGGTCCATACCCTGAAACACTTCTGCGCAGCACCACCCCTATTTCCACAGGCTGCAGTTGAAGCTACACGGGTTTTTTAAGGAAGTTTTTACGGTTGCAGTGTCAGATTAACATGATTTCTATATTATGAAGAGTCGAGACAGTCTTGAGAACCCGGCCGTTCATCTCTGTGGCCTTCGAAAATAGTCTTGGTGAGAGAGTAAAGCGTTCCTGAATACGAGTTCCGCTATTAAGATGTAGTAGTAGATTCTCTCAATTCTAATTCCTTTGCTGTATCCCTCGACTCGTTGAGTGATAAGTGGCACTGACAGACTTGTTCACTTACCGCCTGGCTAGGACCTCGAGGCGCCGAGATACGCCATAGCTTTGCCTAACTTGTGTAAACTAATAGAACTTTGAGGAATAGAAATGAAGCAGAGAGAGAGAGAGAGAGAGAGAGAGAGAGAGAGAGAGAGAGAGAGAGAGAGAGAGAGAGAGAGAGAGTCTGAGCCTGAATAATTATTACATACACATTTTTCCCTTTACTCTCTCTCTCTCTCTCTCTCTCTCTCTCTCTCTCTCTCTCTCTTTCTCTCATTTCCTTTTCATCCCAAATCTTATTCCCAGAGAGAGAGAGAGAGAGAGAGAGAGAGAGAGAGAGAGAGAGAGAGAGAGAGAGAGAGAGAGAGTGTCATTACAGCCTGGACTCCCTCACTCAACGCCTCGACGCCTCAGAAAGTGAAACCCAGTGATTTGTTTCCGCATCATAAAAGAGAAAAAAAAGTTAGGCGCGGAAGAGAAAGGCGAGGTTTAGCTTCCTAGCGAGGCAAAAACGCTGCTGATGAATGTGGCTGAGGGGAGGGGAGGGAAGGAAAGAGGAGGAGGAGGAGGAGGGAAAGGAGAGAAGGGGAAGCTGGCGCCATCAATAATTCTAAAGGACTGGGGAAGGGCGGGGTTAATGAAGCTAAAGGAAGTAAAATGGTGAAGAAAGAAAGGTATCTGTCATTCGGATGTGGCTTTGCAGTCGTCAGGTCTTGCAAAGGGGAAGGAAACAAAGGACTGAATGAATCCTTGCAGTTAAACACTAAAATAAAGACAAACTGCAGCTTCTCAAGGGAATCTGTAGCAAGAAAAAAGTGGAATCTCATGAAGGAAGAACATAATTGAAATCTCACAAAGGAAGAACAAATAGAAGGCGTGCAAAAGAAGAACTGAACTGAACTGAAAAACTGAAGCTTCGCAAATGAACGAACAAACTTGACAATGGATGAACAAACTGAAGAACAAAGAGTCTCGTGAAGGAAGAACAAAGTGAAATCTTACAAAGGACAGACAAATTGAAGCCTCACAAAGCCAAACAAACAAACAAACAAACTAAGGCCCCCACAAAGAGAAAGAAATAAAGTCTCACCCATAAACACAAAGGAAGAGCAAACAAGCATCACAAACTAAGGTAGATCAAACTGAGGCCTCACTAATTAAGAACAAATTGAAGCCTTGCAATGGAAATACAAATTAATATCACACAAAGAAAGAACAAACTGTTATTTTTTTTCTTCCCTTTTACTAAAATTATGGGAACTTGTGTGTGTGTGTGTGTGTGTGGACCGTTCCAATGGATATCGATTTTCCTCTTCAGTGAACAAGTAATATAATTTTTCAACTCCTAATTGCAATATCCCTTCGTGAGTGCTGAGTAAAGTGTCATTTTTTATCACACAAAATTGGGCTGTTGATAAGAAGGACCTTTAATTAATCCTATTGATATTTGTATGTATGTATGTATGTATGTATGTATGTTTGTATGTACACCAACGACAACTTTTCAATCAACATATTCCTACACATCTATTTGCTTATGTTCTCTATATGTATGTATGTATGTATGTCAGAACTTCAGTCCACGCATACAATCCTTCACTATTCATTCCCTCCATGTATTGCAAGAGGACGAATGGAGGGAAGGAATGAAGGAAAGAAATAAACTCAGAGGGAGTGAGAGAATGGAAGGAAAGGAAGGAAGGTCAGAGAGGAAGAGATAGAAAGAGAAGGACAAGGAATTCCACGTATTTTTTCACCAAACAAGGTCACAGAGCCTTCAGAGAGAGAGAGAGAGAGAGAGAGAGAGAGAGAGAGAGAGAGAGAGAGAGAGATAGTAAGTGAGATTAATTTTCCTCATCTCTGAACCCTCTACTCTTTAACCCTTCCCCTTCCCTCTTTTTCTATCCTTCCATGCTCCTTTCATTGCTCTCGCCCCTTGCCTCTACATTTTATACCAAGACTCGTAGATGGTGTCGTTGTGTTAGTGTTCCTCCTCCTCCTGCTTCGGTCTATACTTAAATTTAATTCTGAATATGCGCGTTACTATTAGCGAATGTGGCGATATAGTTTAAAAAGAAGAGAGGTACAGGAAGAAATTCGCTCACAAAGAGTGGTAGATGACTAGAATAGACTCAGTAACCAAGGTCTTAGTATAAAATTGATAGGAAGCTCTAAAAGATCAAGTGAATTTCTGGAAAAGGGATGATAAATGAATATAGATACGCACGTGTTAATGTGCTGATAAAGATAAATAAAAAGAGATAGAAAGGAGCGGTATCAGTAATCAGGTTCTTGATATAAAATCAGTACTGAGTTTTAAAAGATTAGATAGATTTCAGGAGAGGGATGATAAGTGAATATAGATACGTATGTGCTGATGGTGCTCATGAAAAAAAAATAAATAAAAAAAAAAGAGATAGAAGGGACTGGTAGAGAAGTGAAATAGACTCAGTATCAGTGCAGGCTATCAGTAAGGAGGTTTAAGAGATTAGATAAGTTCATGTTTAGGTATGATAGGTTAGTAAAGGTATACATGTCTTACACAGGAACTCCCACGTGTTGACCTAATGGCTTCTTGCAGTTTCCCTTGTGTTCTTGTTCCTGTGACTGTACTTGATCTGTATGAGAGGGGAGTATTATCTCGTCTCTCTTCAAAGCTGGAGAAGTACTGAGAAAACTGCCTCTGTGCTCCTTACTTGTGGCAGTAGGCGCTTAGAAGGGAAGGTATATGGCAATTGGTAACCTTCTTCTGTGTTTTTATTCCCTCTGTCGTAAAGGGCGTCGCGGAATGATGTGTAAGTAGTGTTGTGTTGGGACTTGTGCTTTATGTCTGCCTGTTTGTTGTCTGTCTGTGTGTGTGTGTGTGTGTGTGTGTGTGTTTTCGTCTGTGTATGTTTGTCTTTTTGTCTTTGTGACTGTTTATTTGTCTGCCTATTAAGGATTCTCTCTCTCTCTCTCTCTCTCTCTCTCTCTCTCTCTCTCTCTCTCTCTCTCTCTCTCTCTCTCTCTCTCTCTCTCTCTCTCTCTCTCTATCTATCTATATATCTATCTATCTATCTATCTATCTCTCTCTCTTATTCATTCCATCATAATATCAGTCTTTTTTACTTCACTATCAGTTCACTCATCTGTTCATGTCATATATATGTATGTATGCACGTATACACAATATCTACGTATATATGTAATACATGTATGCATGCACATACTCGTAGTACAGATTTGTATTCATTGCAAAATAACCCATTCATATCTGTCTATCTGTCTGTGTATCTATCTGTCTGTCTTTCTGTATGTCTGTCTGTCTGTCTGTCTGTCTATCCACCTATGTCTCTGCCCGTCTGTCTGCCTATCTATCTATCTATCCATCTATTTATCTATTTATCTATCCACTGATGCAAGCCTTCCCTTCTCTTTCTTATATAAAAAATCTTTCATGTTTGAAGGATTTTTTGGCTCGTCCTCCTGTTTTTCTTCATGATGAAACCCTTTCTTTCTATCCTTCTTCCTCCCCTCCCTTCCTCCCTCCGTCCCTCCCTTCCCTTCCTTCCTTCCCTCTCCCCTCTTTCCTTCCCTCCTTATTTCCTGTGCAAAGCAAAACTACGAACCAGAAAACCGATGAAGCTTAAATTTGACAGGCAGAGAGAGAGAGAGAGAGAGAGAGAGAGAGAGAGAGAGAGAGAGAGAGAGAGAGAGAGAGAGAGGGGGGGAGGTAAGTGTGATAATCTGTAAGACATTAACTATAGCTTATACAAATGTACGACTCTCTCTCTCTCTCTCTCTCTCTCTCTCTCTATGTAGATTACAGGTGTGAAAATCTTCTATTATCCGGAGCACAATCTCACAAGTTCGAAACTCATCTGAACTGAACGCCCTAAATCACACGTCGGTACCGGCCTTTGATGGATGGGAGAGAGAGAGAGAGAGAGAGAGAGAGAGAGAGAGAGAGAGAGAAGTGTCGGCGGAGTGGATGAGAGGAGATGGTAGTGATGGTAGCTTTGGTGATGGTGGAGCAGCGATGTGGAGGGTTGATATGAGGACAGTAGGATTGGTTAGGGAAATGGGAGAAGGAGGAGGAGGAGGAGGAGGAGGAGGAAGAGGAGGAGAAAGAGGAGATACATAGACTGGTGATACATGAAATTGGTGATTGTATCTTGAGCAAATGTAAAGTAATTGAATTCCTGAAGAAGTGGAGGAGATAGGGAAGAGGAAAGGAGGAGGAGGAAGAGGAGGAGATGGAAGAGGAGGAGATGTAGAGGTAGCGATTTTAGGGATGGAGGAGATAAGAAGGAGAGAAGAGACAGGGCATGGAAAAAGGGGGGGAGGAGGAGGAAAAGAATGAGGAAGAAGAGGAGGAGGAGGAGGAGGAGGAGGAAGGACGAGAAGGAACAGGGCGTGGTAGTAATAAAGGAGGAAAAGAGGAGGAAGCGGAGGATGACGAAGTGTGGAGTTTGCAACATAATGGACAGAAGAGCTAGGAGAGAGAAGTGGAGCAGATCGTGGTAGTGGAGGAGGAGGAGGAGGTGGTGGTGGAGACGTAGCGATATAGAGAACAGAGGAGCTAGGAAAAAGTGGAACAGGGCGTGGTGGCAGCAGTGGTGGTGTTGGCGGTGGGTGGCGGAGGTGGCATTGGCGAGGCGACGATGGTCACGCCTGCAGACCCACGCCCCTGCAGCCCCTGACCATCCCGCGGCGAGGCTGACCCGACAAAAAAAGGCGAAAACAAATACGAGAAAAAATCTATATCTATCTGTTTATCCCCAGAATACACGCCCCGTCCCCTCACGCGGCTCCCCGACCCGCCACTCAGCAAAACTACCCGCCACTCACCAACCACCTCCATTTCCTCCCTCTAATTCCACCTCGACCTCAAGATCTCAGTGATGGAGTTTCGCCCCCGGCCGCTGCCTTCCCTTGGCGCTGATGGTATCTTGTTCAAATCGGCCCACACTCCTCCTTATCTCTATTCCTCATCGATTCGCATTTATTTCACCCCTGATAAATGTAACGTAGATTGTACTGTACTGCGCCTGACTAATGCTTAAAGTTAATCCGCCCTGGAAAAAATGGGCTTGTCGAAACGAATTGGTCATGTTGAGGCGAAAACACTACGGCGACGAACTCTCTTGCGTCTTGGTGTTAGGCAGAGGTCCTCAGTGATCGCCTTGATAACGAGTGATTTGTGTTGTGTCCTCTCAGCCACGTCCTTCGCCTCCACCACCACCACCACTACTACTACCTGGAAGACTCATATACGTCACAGCGGGTTAATGAGGTACTGTTGTGTGCGCCATAACACAAACAGACTCAGCTCAAGGAGGCATCAGTACGTGGATACTTTCAAGGCTAACACGAGGTAATATTTTGATGATCATTTGTGTATTTCCTTCAGTCGACTCTTGCAGGGATCAGTAATAATAAACTACGTGAAATTTATAATACTTTCACGAATTTAAACCCATTCATGATGAAAAATTGAGAAAATATCCATGTATTTTACCATTTCCCTTCCATCATACGTCAGACAGCGCGGCACTCAAAACACTAGGAAGAAGGAACTCACTCCCTGATTGGGTAGCTAGAAACTCCCGCCGGCCAATCACATCTCTGCTTCCTGTGCCCGCCGCGCTGCCAGGGTCTCGAGTCAAGGTTCCGAGCAAAGGTCCGAAGGTGGTAATAAGTGTCCAGATGCCGCTCATTACCGGGGGACGCGGGTAAATGTAGTGCGTGTAGCCAGTCGTAAAGTGGACGTCTACTTATATGTTACTCAGTGCCGTGGGACCGTGTCTGTATTCCGTTTTCTTTTGGTCTTCATTGGGGGGTGACTTGTCTGATCATTGTTCACTCGAGCGTTGATTCGGAACATTGATTCAGAGTGGTCATTGTTTAAGATTAACGAGCTGGGAACATGGTAGGGAATGGGGTGTGACATACATACAGACACACACATGCACACGGAATATATAGAAGGAGAAGAAATATATGTGGTAGAAGAACACACACACACACACACACACGAGGAGGCAGAAAAAGAAAAAGAAAGAAAAAAAAAGATGATAAATATAGATATACAGAAACAGAGAAATACACAAATTAAACTCAGACTGTATATACTGTAACACACACACACACACACACACACACACACACACACACACACACACTAGTTAACTCATTTTCCAACTTTGCTTCACTTCAGTCAGACAATTACTATCGGGAACACAAAGGGCATGATAGTCGTAACTACTGTACGTGGCAATTACCTAAGCACGTAACCTTGTCTCAGTCTGTATGCTAAGGACACGCGTAATTTGATGTCCGTTGAAGGCACCTGATTACGTAAATGCGGAGGGCGTGGCGCAGGGATGAAGTGCTCCGCCGTGATGGCCCCGTGCACCCTTTACTTACTCAATTTGCAGAGAGAGAGAGAGAGAGAGAGAGAGAGAGAGAGAGAGAGAGAGAGAGAGAGAGAGAGGGTAGGGGGGAGTTGGGTGGTAGAAGGAAGGCAAATAGGTACTTTCTTATCAGGTTATTTAGGAAAGAGAGAGAGAGAGAGAGAGAGAGAGAGAGAGAGAGAGAGAGAGAGAGAGAGAGAGAGAGAGAGATTATAATATACTGTAATTTTTAATATGCATCCTTTTCTTTCATTGCCTTCAAGAAACCTTACCACCACTATCACCATCACTACTACCACCACCATCACCACTACAACACATTCCCCCACATTCACCCTCCACAACCACACATCATTTCCCCCCTCACTCTCACCTTCACTATTTCCTACCATCACTATTTCTCACCATCACACACTATTTTCTCACCATTCCCAAGTACAAAGCTCATTCTTCACCATTTCCAAGTCTCATCCTCATTCCTCACCATGCCCCACTGTGAACCACCACCACCACCACCACCACTACCATTACCACCACCACCATCACAACACAAAGGTGACACAATGGACGTCCAGGTGGAAATAAACACGGCGTTTCTCCCATTCTTTCTTTTTTTTCCCATCCGTGGTAATAACTGGGCACACCATCGCGTCTCTCGCTGTGTTCTGAGGAGCCGCCGCCGCCGCCACAGCCGCCTAGCCCTTACCCGAGGCCTGACCACCACCACCACCATCACCATCACCAGCCACCACCACCACCACCACTACTACTACAGTCCTCATCATTACCTTTGTCGTTGTTTCCCACGCTCTTGTTAGTCTTCTGAAGTTCCAGTTTCCAGGTTTAAGTCTTCCAGTTCACGTTCATTAACCCTACACCCTTCTCTCTTCCTTAGTCCTCCCATTTCTTTCCCTTTTGTTATATTTCAGTTTTCTCGCTTACCCAGTCCTCCCATTCCTTCCTCTCTTGTTATATCCCAGCCTTCTCTCTTCCCCAGTTCTCCCATTCCTTCCTCTCGTGTTATGCCCCAGTCTTCTCTCTTCCGTAGTCCTCCTCATCCTTTCCTCTTTCGTTATGCCGTGTAGTCCCAATTCCCAGGCCTATTTCACCTACGTTAGATTCGGTATCACTATTTTTTTTCCTGTATGGGGTCTCTAGTTGTTTCTCATTCTCACTGAGTTATTCTTTAATCCTGTTTCCAGTCCTATTTCACTAACGTTAGCGCTGCTCTGTTTTTCTCCCTATGAAGTCTCAGTTGCCAGGTCTATTTCACCTACGTTAGCTCCAGTATCACCATTTTTTTTTTTTTTGTACGGAGTCCTTATTTTTTGGCTCCACTTCGTTCATCTTAGCCTCACCACTTCCGCAATACTTCTCTTCGCAGTTCCGTCCGTCATTTTCCGTCATTTTCTGCGAAGGAGGAAAAAAAGTATTGGGTCATGTTCTCTGTGTACTAGTATTACCTTCATTTTATACAGTTAACTTTCTTCATCTTCTTCGTTTGTGTGAAAGGAGAAGCTGTTAAAAGGAAGTGTTCTCTGTGCAATAGAAGCTTAACTCAGCATCGCCAACCTCCTTCACCGTTTTGTATTTTGATCGCCTCGTTTGCATGAGAGGAGAAAAAGAAAGTATTCGAAGAGCACAGGGACTGCCACGTGTAGGCCTGATGACTTCTTGCAGCTTCCCTTATTTTCTTATGCTCTTATGTAAAGTAATGTTCTCAGTTTACTAATACCAGCTTAACTTGACATGGTTCACCTTCTTCATCGTCGCTCCTTCAGCCTCCTCGCCGCCGCTCCACTGCCTCGCCGCCACCACCCCAGGCCGCCCCGATAGCTGTCCATAAATAATCCCAGCAAAAACCTCTCCGCTGAGTGGATGCCCCGCGTCACTCGTTCCTCTCAGGTGCCCGGTGCTCAGGTGCTCCCTCGCCACGCTGCCCCTCCTCCTCCTCCTCCTCCTCCTCCTCCTCCTCCTCCTCCTCCTCCTCCTCCTCGTCAGCTCTCCGTACCCCGCTCTCCTGCTCTCCATCTCCTCATCAAATTTATATCCTGTTGTGTATCTATTGGTCTCTCTCTCTCTCTCTCTCTCTCTCTCTCTCTCTCTCTCTCTCTCTCTCTCTCTCTCTCTCTCTCTCTCTCTCTCTCTCTCTCTCTCCACCATCATCACCACCACCACCACCACCACCCCCTTCATTTCACCTCTCCTCGCCACACAATCATCAATTCACAGGTTCACGCCACGTGCCTGCAGGTGTTCACCACTCGCCTATCCGCTCCTTGCCTCCACGTCACGTTGTAGCAGCACCTTGTCTCCCGTCAGGTGTCAGAATGTTAGTACACGATCATAAGTCTTCGTGTTGTCATTTTAGAATTCCTGCGATAACAAATAATGATGTTTTTTTTTTCTATCTTTAGAGTGGCGTTCGGACGAGTCATTACCCGCTGGCAAGAAAAAAGGAAGAAAAAGGAAGAAAACAGGTGGCATCGTTTCATAATCAGCAGACAGCATTCACTCCTCCGCTGGCGACGTGGATCAGTAATTTTTCCTTCTCTCTCAACAGACAGATTGCTTCGTAAGTCTGTCCGCATCTTACGTAGTCTTGGTCACCTCGGCACCACCCCTCTCGGGTCGGCTCGGCTCGGCCCCGGACAGCTGAAGAGATATTCGTGTTTCTTAATTTGGGAGATGACGAGCAGCTGGCCGTCACCGCAAGCGGCACCGTTCATTCCCCTGCCGAGTTTTTTTTTCTTTTTTTCCTCTTTAGTGTATCGCCAGAGTTGTGCGGCCATTCCCTTACCTACTTTTTTTTCCCCTTCTTTTCTTCTTTTTACATATCAGCGAGTGGCCTAAAATCACTGACATGTTACTCATTAAGCGGACCTTTGATACGGAGCGAGTGTTGGGGGCAGCGTGTCTCTTGAAAAAAGGGACTCCCTCTCTTGAAACCCAACAAGTAATCGCGCCAACATGGCCTCATCAGCCCCAGCCGGTCTGCTCCACAGCCTGATGACCCGCGCGGGGATTGGCTCAAAAAAAAAAAAAAAAAAAAAAAAAAAAAGAAGGAAAAAAATAAGTGTAGGGCATCGATTAGAGCGGGACCAGGAAGTGAAGGTAGTGATGGTCACTCTGCAACATTGATGACCCGGGTGGAGTGAATGCTCCTCGTGGTGTGTGCTGTGTTCATGTGCGTGTGTCAAGGGACCAGACAGACCCGATGAGCTGTTCGGTGACTGCAGACCTTGGGACAGCAGGTGACGAGGGATAAAATGTTTCTCTTAGACTTTCCTCATTTATGTTTATAAGAAATTGATCAAAAGTGCAAAAAAGGGGGAGAGAGAGAGAGAGAGAGAGAGAGAGAGAGAGAGAGAGAGAGAGGAGAGAGAGAGGAGAGAGGAGAGAGAGAGAGAGAGAGAGAGAATATTTTGCAGCTCCTCCCAAAAAAAGTAAGTTCACTGTGCAATAAATTCCCGAATGGAGGCCTGTTTGATATCAGTGGTGTCCTGGTGGTGAGTAGTGATGACTCAGGGCAGTGAGCAAGTCGTGTTGTTCAGGGATTCTGTTTGACGTCAAAGTCTCCCAGACTTCGCCGCGCCGCCACGCCGCGTCATCTCATTTCACACTCTGAGATTCACACTCATCCCTCGACGCTCTCTCAGTATTGGAATAAAAAAAAAGGAAATGAGAATACCGGTAGAAATATTTGGTATCTTGCTGCTCGGCAGCATGATGAACCTCGCCATGTGGCGAGAGGCAAGAATTCAGCGGCTTCCTCCCCGAGGAGGTTGACGCAACCATGTCCCATACCGAGTGGCGGCTGCGGAACTCTCTGGCCAGGACTGGGGAACTCGAGCGGCGCCACCAGGCGCTATTGGCGACCCTGGATGTGGACAGGGATGGACTGACGGACGTGATGTCCGCGGTGGAGGCACTGCAGCGCGTCAGCCGCCGCAGCGCCCAGGACATTAACGCCCTCGCCAAGCTCCTCGAGGCGGAACGTGACGTAGCGCGGCGAGAGGCTGCACAGAAAGCGCAGGAGGAGGAGGGCCTTCTCCTGAGGCGCAGGTGGCGCGCGAAGCTGCAGCTGCAGCGGTCTAGGCGAGAAGCAGAGGCAGCAGATCGTGTCGCCCTGCAGCAGGCACAGGCCTCGGCCGCCAGCGTGCAGGCCTCGCTGGGCGATGTGCAGAGGCTGCACGGCCTGCGCCAGGAGACTGATCCCCGAACGGAGAGGATTCTCGCCGGCAGGGAAACAGGGGGGAGGGAGGGGGTCCTCGGCGGGTGGCGGCAACGCCTTTCCTCCCTCGTCCGTGACGACCCCGTGGTTGAGGCTGGTCCCAGGGGCCAGGCTCCAGACCCAGACCGCGGGCATGGGGGAACAGGTGGAGCCACTGGGTGAAATTGGCTCGAACACTGAGTTCGAGACTCCCAGAGGGGAGGAAGGCTCTGTTTCGCCAGAGATGAAGGCGGTCGGCCAGGGCGCGAGGAGCCCCAGCCTGGACTGGCCGCCTGACGTGACAGAGGACGCCCCTGGGGAGCTTGACGCGGCGCGCTTCACTGCTCGGGACAACAGTACCGATACAGGTGGGGGGCGCGTCCCCTCAGGGCCTGGAAAGGGAGTCGTCCCAAAGGACTTTTCAAGTGGATTGTATTACTGCACACCGCTACGGGCCTCGTCTCCAGCGCCGTCAGGCTGCGGTATGAGAACATGTGCCCCGGCTTCCTTCGAGAGCACTGAGGGAACTCCCGCAGGGATAAAGGGCGTAAAGTACCTGTTAACTATCGCAAAGTGCCCTTCATCCCCTCTTTACGGAGTTAAGTGGCCTTTTCTTGCATTTATTTGGCTGCTCCACCTCGCATCCTCTCCTGCTATCGATAAAATCCAGTCCGTCTGTCGATGATCGCGTGTAATGTATAAATGTACCTACGTATGCTGGATAAATATGTGTAACCGGTGCAGACTCAAAGCACGGCGCTGAGTTAACGAGGCGCAGTAATGTCGTTATTTGTACATATGATGAAATAACGACAAACATTCGCTATAGGCTCGTTGCGCTGTAATGAGTGTCGGCCAAGTTTGTTTTTTGAGCGGAAGTTGTGAGGGAATGTGACGTTACTTCAATAAACAAATACCCATTGAGTGCATTAATGTTATTACTGTTTCATTAGTAGTGTTTGTCGGACGCGATAAAGCTTCTCTTAATAGTCAGATCTCGTTTGTATGTATGTTTGTATGTATGTACGTGGCCTTACCTAAACTACTTTTTTTTTTGTTACCGTGTCTTATGGGTCACACGCACACACACACACACACACACACACACACACACACACACACACACAGGCAAACAAGAAGAGGGAAAAACTGGGCAAATATAGATATGGAACAAAAAAGAACATTCAAGCGTGAGCTCTGACCGTGTACTGTAGGTATACAGCACACACACACACACACACACACACACACACACACACACACACACACACACACACACACACAGGGAGAAAAAAAAACACTAGACAAACACAGATACAGAGACCAGACCAGACCACTCGACTGAGATCCTTGATACTAGAACTACGTAAACACACACACACACACACACACACACACACACACACAGCAAGGAGCCATCGTGGGCGACATAACAACAACAAACAACAACAACAACAACAACAACAACCTGCTCCCACGTAACTCCAGATACAACACACGGTATCAACAATTTTATCAGCCTCACTCACAGACATTTACGGGCGATTAAAGGGCCAGTCACGTCCAGGGCAGGGAATGAGAAGCAGCACCGCGGGTCTCATTCATAAAGATCAGAATCGCGGCCTGGTTTACCATATACAGGCGAGAGTTACGAGCAGAAGAGAAGGGGAGGAGGGGAGATAATATTTTCAGAGTATCCTTGGCTCCGTACTCAGAAACGCCTTATTCTCTCGTCATGATGGTTGTTAAAGGCCACGAGGATAATGAGTTACATTTTAAAGGGTGTTTTTTGACATTGCTGATGCTGAGTGCTTGTTAAACTATCAAGAGAGACGTGGAAACTATTGAAAACCAGAGTAATTTCCTGTAGTAGTTGTGATAAGGCGCTGAAGTGTTTGAGAATACTGGCTACTGTCTGATAGTGGTGTTGATAATACTGTGTTTGTTTCTCTGTGTGTTTTATTTTGTCTTTATTTTGTTTAGTGTGGTTTGGGGGTTACTTGGGGTTGGTGGGGGTTAAGTTAGGGATGGCTGGTGGATGAGGGGGGGGGGTGGGAGAAGTTTTCTTTTCCTGTGTGTTTAATTTCTGCTTTGGAATGATTTGTTGTTGATGTTGTTGTTGTTGTTGTTGTTGTTGTTGTTGTTGTTGTTGTTGTTGTTGTTGTTGTTAGTAAATGGGTTTGTGGGTGGGACAGTGAGAGAGGTACGCTTAATCTCCACTATCCCTCTTCCTCCCCCTCCCCCTTTGCTATGACATCACTCTGGCATAGATTATTATTATTATTATTATTATTATTATTATTATTATTATTATTATTATTATTATTGGTATACATTTGTGCGTGCGTGCGTGCGTGCCTGCGTGCGTGTGTAGTATGTAAATTCATTGGCTTAATCTTGTAACGTGTTAATTTCACTCATCGTATTTCATTGTATTCGCCGCATTATTTTAGTCATCATTGTATCATTATTGAATTGTATGGATTTGTTTGATGTGTTTTTTGTTCATGTAATTGTCCTGTGTGTGTGTGTGTGTGTGTGTGTGTGTGTGTGTGTGTGTGTGTGTGTGTTTGTTGAGGGAGATAACTCATAATTGGACCACACACACACACACACACACACACACACACACACACACACACACACACACACACACACACACACACACACACACCGCTAAACTTTAAAGAGCCATCAAGGTGGAGTGGACTTGGACTTCACAAATGATCGTTCACATACCTGGAATACCTCAGAGAGAGAGAGAGAGAGAGAGAGAGAGAGAGAGAGAGAGAGAGAGAGAGAGAGAGAGAGAGAGAGAGAGAGAGAGAGATGGATGTAGGGTTTGAAGAATTCCTCTAAAAAAAGCAAAAAAAAAAAAAAAACAACCTAAAATAAAAACTTATAAAAAAAAAAATAAATAAATAAAAAAAAAGAATTACCAAGAATCGTCCATTTTGTAAGTAGACGTTAATTAGCCCCGTATTATTGAACAGCTAATTCCCAGAAAAGCCTTGAGTAGAAATTTATGTCACGTATTCAGAAACAAATAAGGTTGACTGTTTCCTCGGCTGTGGGTGGGAAGAGACGAGGTTTACTTGACAATGTGAACCTTTTCCCCCCTTACGTGCAATTTATAAGTTCTGAATTCGTCTTGGTGTTAATTTCTCGTACTCAGGCAAGCGTTGTGGTTCTAAGGGCGTGTTTTATTGGTTCAGTTCTCGGTAGGTAATATATGTATACTTATTATTAATTTATTGCTATCTTTTTTTTTTTATTCTTTTCATTATTATCATTAGGTAATATATATTTTCTTGTTATCAGTTTATTTATTCATTTATTTTGTTTTATTTATTTTTTTGGTTTGGTTTCTGTCATCATCGTCATCAGGAAGTATATGTTTTATTTATTATCAATTTATTTAATCTTTTTTTTGTGTGTATTTTGTGGATTCTTTTAATTAGGGAGGCATATTTTCAGTGGACCTTATTATTATTATTTTTTTCTAGGTTTGTTCTTTTAGGCTTGAGCTTCACCACGAAATGGAATAAATGAATAAACGAATGACTGAATTAATAGACAAAACCTAACCAACGTGTAAACCTAACTAGCACCACCACCACCACCACCACCACCACCACCCACAGCAACCATTCACCTTTCCCTTTCCTTCAATTTAACCACCGTGCATTTACTTGGACCTACGAACGTATATAGACCAAATACCACCACCATCACCACTGCAGCCACTCTCCCTTTCTTCCCCTTTCGTCTCCTGTATAGTTTCCAAGCCTTAGATTCATTACAGTACTTCCTATGGCCACCCAACAGCGCTATTCTGTGCTTCTATTGTAATTTCCTTGATAATCTGGACCACTTAAAATTCCTAATGGCGTTGTAATACTTTTCCGGGGGAGTTTGTAGCAGTGGAGTGATGCGTGCTAAGACGATGTGAAGGAAAGGGAAGTTGCAAGGAGCCGTCAGTCCCTGTAATGCAGTGCTGCCCAACATGTGTGAGGCGCGAGGGGGATACAGGGAAGGGGGCGTGAAGTTATCTGCCCAGAAATCATAGTTGAAAAAGTATATGACGGTGTTGCTCCAAGAAGAAAAGGTGTTTATAAGAATGTCTCCTGTTTTATTACTCATTTTGTTGGTTTAAATACGAGGAAAAGTTCTTGGTTTTGTTTTTCCTAGGCATTTATGAGATGGTAAACTATGTATATATATATAAAAAAAAAAATACATGACTTATATTAAAACGCAATGAACTGGGAGAAGGAGGTGAAGGGAGGAGGAGACGTGTAGATCTATCATAAGTTTACAAAATAGGGGGCGTCGTATATAAACAGTCAAAGAACCACTGCTGTAACAAGTCCCCTAACAAAACAGATGAACATTTATCCCCCTCCCCTGACACCCTAATTGATTGGACTTCGATGCACGACTCAACGAAATAATCAGAAGCAAGTTACGGGTTATATATATATAATTTTGCAAGGCACCACCGTCACAAAAATGAGTGATCGGATTGATAAAACCTTTTAACGCCTCTAGTTTAATTTTTTTGCTCATTAAAATCATGCTGGATTACTTGGATATCAGGTGTCGTTTAGTGTCATTAGCACTTCAGAGATTAAGTGTCTGAAATCGAGCAGGGGATAGATAGATAGATAGAGAGAGAGAGAGAGAGAGAGAGAGAGAGAGAGAGAGAGAGAGAGAGAGAGAGAGAGAGAGAGAGAGAGAGAGAGAGACGGAGTAAGTGTTTAAGGTGAGCCAGGGTGCGAAAAGATGAGTGGCAAGGTACTCTCTCTCTCTCTCTCTCTCTCTCTCTCTCTCTCTCTCTCTCTCTCTCTCTCTCTCTCTCTCTCTCTGTCTTTGAGAACCTGTTTTGTATAATAGATGATAACAAAAACTGAGATGCTTTAGCTTTGCGAGAGAGAGAGGAGAGAGAGAGAGAGAGAGAGAGAGAGAGAGAGAGAGAGAGAGAGAGAGAGAGAGAGAGAGAGAGAGAGAGAGAGAGAGAGAGAGAGAGAATATGTTGATGCTGCTGCTGGTGTTACTGGTGGTAGTAGTAGTAAGTAGTAGTAGTAGTAGTATTTTATTTTTACTTGTTAGCAAATTTGGCCAGTGTTGTAGAAGTAGTAATAATAATAATAATAATAATAAAGAGATCAATAAATAAAATAAATAAACACACACACACACACATACACACACACACACACATACACACACACTTCCTCCTCCTCAGCCCAGAAAATAACACAGCGGACGAACCTTCTAACAGCATTGAGAATCTGTTGTGTAGCTTTTTAATTCCGCGAGACAAAGGCCAAGCTTTCAGGCAGTAATGAGCGCAATGAGCGAGGTTACATCAAAGGAGACTGGCCTGGCAAAATACCTCATGCTGTACTAGGCCAGGTAATGATGTTAGTATTATTTTGTCCTGATACCGCGTCCGCCTCTCTCTCTCTCTCTCTCTCTCTCTCTCTCTCCTCTCTCTCTCTCTCTCTCTCTCTCTCTCTCTCTCTCTCTCTCTCTCTCAAAGAAATAAAGCACATAGAAATATATTGCAAATCGAAGGTCATCCGAATTACAACACGGGTTTCTCTCTCTTCCCCTCTTCCCCTTCTTCCTCTTTCCCCTTCCCCCTTCACTCTCACCCTTCCCTCTTTGTGTTGTCTGGACATTAGAATGGCTGCTGATATTGAAATGGGTTGTATTTCGTATTTGTTTTCAGTTATCACTCTTGGCTCCATTATTTTGCTAATTTTGTTTTGTATTTCTATTTATTTTTTTATTGTAATTAGTCGATCCAGCGAACCAGCCATTAATCAAAATATTTATAAAAGATTGCACGGTATTTATCTGATTGTTATAAGTCCCTCTCCCCTCACCATCCCCTCTCCCCTCTCCCATCTCCCCTCACTCCTCTCCTTCCCTACCATCCCGTCCTCCCGCCTCCTCTCTCCCTTCCCCTTCCATAGCTTTTCCCTCTTCCTCTTCTCTGCCCCCTCTCTCCCCCTCTTATACTACCCTCTCCTCGTCTCCCCTTCCCTCATTCACTCCCCTCCGTTCAATTCCACTCCCCTTCTCGACCCTTCCCTCCCTTAACCCCTCTCTACCTCTCTGCCTCCCCCTCTTCCATCTCCCCTCCCCTCCCCTCTTTTTAATCCATTTGTCACTAATAAAACCCAATAATTCTTGCATTCATGGCCTCAATAATTATTACAGGTAGGAAAGAGAGAGAGAGAGAGAGAGAGAGAGAGAGAGAGAGAGAGAGAGAGAGAGAGAGAGAGAGAGAGAGAGAGAGAAACAATTGACGTGTTGCTGTTACTGCGTTAGGTCTTTCAGCACTCAAGTCACTGTTGTGCTGTCACTGTCAATACTGTGCTATAGTGTTTCTTGACTCTCTTGTACACTTAAGGTCAGGTGTTGTGTATTGTGCTTCTCTTACTTCTGTTGTTTGGTGTTTTGCCTCTTAGTTTTGAGTTTCGTGGTTCAGTGGCCTTTTGAAAGTAGTAGTGGTGAGAAAGTAAAGAAGGAGAAGAATTACAGCAGAACAGGGATAGGGAGGTTAGGAGGAGAAGATCAAGAACAAGGAGAAGAATATGTGACAAAGTTAATTAAAGGAGAAAGGACAGGGAGGAATGAAGTATATTTATGTTATCTATTGTGGTCCCAGTTCTTATCCTCGTTCTTATCTTTTTTTTGTCGCCCCCTTTATCCTCTTCCTTTCTTGGTTCCTTCGTTATCCTTGTCTTCTTCCAGCTCATCATCATTGTCCTCATCTTCTTTGTCGTTATCTTCGTCCTATCCTTGTGTTTATCTTCACCCCACTTCATTCCTTTATTCTCCTCATCGTCTTCCTTATTACCATCACTGCTCTCATTATAACTCACCCTCGTCTCTTCCCCCACCAACACCTCGACCTTGTTCTCATAATCCCCTCCCTTTATCAAATCCTCATCATCACTACCAGTATCATCATCACCTGCACTAATCAAGGGTTCACACACCTCACCAGTCACGCCTCGCCCTCCATCCCTCAGCCTGGGTCGTGGGCAGACGTGGGACCTGTAATTATGAAGGCTGGTGACCCATAGTTTCAATAGGGCTTAAAAAGTGGGTTCAGTCGTCTATAGTTTGGACAAGAAGGGGGTTTCGATTCCTTATCCTGACTTGGTCCTGAAAGTGTGACATGTCAACTATTTCTTGGTCACTGATTGCTGTCGTTTTCAGAGATGGAGAGAGAGAGGGAGAGGGAGAGGGAGAGGGAGAGGGAGAGCTTGACGCAAAACATCTTGACTCACTAAGACAGGCAGACAGACAGACAGACAAGCTTTCCCTAACTCCCTTCCGGACCTTGTTCTTGTAAATCTTATTTCCTTCTTTCTTCTTATATCGTCTCTTTTTTCGCTAAGCATCTTCTGTTCTCTCTCTCTCTCTCTCTCTCTCTCTCTCTCTCTCTCTCTCTCTCTCTCTCTCTCTCTCTCTCTCTCTCTCTCTCTCTCTCTCTCTCTCTCTCTCTCTCTCTCTCTCCATGCTCCTCAGACAACACCCGCTTTTTTTCTCTCAAGGCATTCTCTTCCCCGCACGTGTGTTGGGAGGAAGGAATGCAGCGGGGAGACTTGTTTCGCCCCTGTTATGTCCTCTCTTTCTCTCTCTCTCTCTCTCTCTCTCTCTCTCTCTCTCTCTCTCTCTCTCTCTCTCTCTCTCTCTCTCTCTCTCTCTCTCTCTCTCTCTCTCTCTCTCTTTCCACCACCTTCACCACTATTGTCAACACCCTTTCTTCCTCCTCCTCCTCCCCCTCTATTTCATGTGTCCTTCATTCTTTCCTTCCCTTCCTCCTCTCCTTTCTTCCCTCCTTCTCTTTATGTCCTCCCATGCCGCCTTTTTCTCCCTTCTGTCCACCTGCCACCTGCAAATGCCTCTCCCTCTCTCCCTCTCCCCGTTTCTCCCTCCCTCTCTCCCTTTTAAGGATGTCTGTGCCTTGCGGGGTTGTGTCTCCCTCCACGACACCGCGGCATCATCGTATTTCTATTTCGTAATCCTAAGTATTATATATAGATGGTGAATTTTGTGTCTAACCTGCAGTCTAAAGCCACTCTCCCTTCAGGTCTCTTGGTTCCTCGCTGGTTCTCTGTCCTCGCCTCTCTTTTTCCCTTCCCTGTTCTGTTTTGTCGGATTTTGTGTTCTCTCTTTTGTCATTTTCTGTTTTTTTTTCTGTTTTTTTTTTTTTTTTTTTCGAGTGTTCAGTCTCGTCTCGTGTCGTTCTGTTTTGTTTTCCGGTTTTTCTTTGGTGTTGTTTTTGGCGTCGGTGGTGGTGGTGGTGGTGGTGGTGGTGGTGGTGGTGTAGTCGTCGTCGTTGTTGTTGTTGTTTTACTTCCTATTCTTCTTGTTCTTGTTCCTCTCGTTATTGTTATTA
>NC_087159.1:2152500-2157500 GCF_035594125.1 Scylla paramamosain | reverse complement strand
CTTCATCTACCTAATGTACTCTCTCTCTCTCTCTCTCTCTCTCTCTCTCTCTCTCTCTCTCTCTCTCTCTCTCTCTCTCTCTCTCTCTGCGCCACATATCCGCCACAATTGTTTAGGGAATATTGGTGTGGCTCTATCAGTGGCACCTGGCACTCCCTCGGGACAGAGCCAGAGGGGGAGGAGGAGGAGGAAGAGGAGGAGGAAGAGGAAGAGGAAGAGGAAGAGGAGGAGGAGTGAGTATATTGCACCACATTTGGTCGCTTACGGAATCCAAATGTCATTAAGAGAGAGAGAGAGAGAGAGAGAGAGAGAGAGAGAGAGAGAGAGAGAGAGAGAGAGAGAGAGAGCAGAGATAGATAGTACCTATTTCTTATATTTTTTCCACTTCACTTCTTGTTCTCTCTCTCTCTCTCTCTCTCTCTCTCTCTCTCTCTCTCTCTCTCTCTCTCTCTCTCTCTCTCTCTCTCTCTCTCTTTACATTCTATATATTTCGTGTCTCACTCTTCCATTTACAACATTCTCTTTGGAAGTAAATTAGATTATTATGAAATTATTGCAACTATCACCTTGCCTCTCTCTCTCTCTCTCTCTCTCTCTCTCTCTCTCTCTCTCTCTCTCTCTCTCTCTCTCTCTCTCTCTCTCTCTCTCTCTTTGTACGTGTCAAGACGAAGGAGAAAGAAAGAAGCAGGTCAGAATAAAATGGAAAAAAGCAAAAAAATAAAAAAAACTTGAAGAAAAATGACTGACGAAGAGAAATGAAGGAAAGACGAAGAGATGAAAGCAAAAAGGAGTGACAGGAATATAAGAGAGCAGTATTGGATGCCTTGAACAACAAGAGGAAGGCGCCCGGAGACACAGAAGACGAAGGGAAGAAGAACAAAGGAAGAAATACAAAAAAAAAAGATGTGTAGGAGGAGGAGGAGGAGGAAGAGGAAGGGTAGAAAACATGCATAGAAAGAGAACAAGAAGAAGAAAAAACGATGGAATTTATTTTAGGAATGGAACAGAAGAAAGGGTGAGGTACAAAAGGAAGAGGAGGAGAAGGAGGAGGAGGGTAGGAAAAAGGTGGAGGAGGGTGTTATATTAAAGAAAAAAAAATGACAGTACGAAGGAAATGCATAGAAGGAGGAGAAGGAGGAGGAAAGAGTAGGAAAAAAAAAAGGACGAGGAAGGGAGAAAAAGATAAAAAAAAATGTTGATGTAAGCTATTAAAAAAAAAAAGGAAAAAGCTATAGGAACGAACAAGAAGGAGTCGAAAATCTATCACACTTAACCTCGACATTTAAGAAGGCAGGGAATGGAAGACTTCGAAAGCAATGATAAAAAAAAAAAGAGAAGAAAACCTGAAATAAAAGAAAAGATGATGAGAACATTTAAAACGAAAAAAAAAAACATTAACGAAATAGGAAGAGAGGAAAGCTGTCATACAAGGCCTAGACAGGACGGAAAGCATTGAAACTCATCATAAGAAGAAAATTGTAAAAAAAAAAAAGAAAAGAAAATAGATCCACGAACTAGAGATGCATTGAAACCTGCTACAAGAGAGAGAGAGAGAGAGAGAGAGAGAGAGAGAGAGAGAGAGAGAGAGAGAGAGAGAGAGAGAGAGAGAGAGAGAGAAGACCCGTGTAATGACAACTGAAACCCCGTGATAAGAAGCGGAAAAACGCCTTGTAACGGATCAAAATACAAGTTACAATCAGACAAGGGAAGTTTAACGAGCATTTTACCCACAAAACATTCATGGCCTTAGGAGATGGGGTGGGTGGGTAGGCACTTTCCTCACCCTTGCTACTGAAATTGTTACTTCTGAGGAGAGGAGACGAGAGAAGGAGAGTAGAGAAGAGGAAGAGGAGGAGGAGTAGTAGTAGAAGACAGTTAGTAAGGAGTAAGGTTAGGAGTGTGGCAGATTCGGATTTATTTTCTTTATTATCCACCAAAGAAAGTTATTACAGAAATTATAATAGTCATATACTTAAATCTATTGTAAATAATGTATGTGACACTTTGAAATTTACGAAAAAAATAAAAAAAAGCTTAAAAATAAAGATGATGCGTAGGAGGAGGAGGAGGAGGAGGAGGAGGAGGAGGAGGAGGAGGATAAGAACACTGGAAGACAGGAGTGTAGTAGAATCTTCCTTGCGTGAATGTACAAAGAAGATAGTCTTGTGTGTGTGTGTGTGTGTGTGTGTGTGTGTGTGTGTGTTTGTTTTTGTGTGTGAGTGCCCGAGGCGTGTTTAGGTGTGGTGGAGGAGGTTGGAGGACAGTGTTTGGGGTGTCAACAAGTGTCCTGATGGTGGTGGTGGTGGTAGTGGTAGTAGTGGTGAGGAGGGAGAGGGAGGGATAATGGAGAGGAAGAGGGAGAGGGTGGAGAGGGAGAAGAGAGGGAGAGAAAGAAGAGAAGTAAGTGTTATTCTCAGTTTAGGTGACATGCAAATTTGAGTTTAGGTTTAGAGAGAGAGAGAGAGAGAGAGAGAGAGAGAGAGAGAGAGAGAGAGAGAGAGAGAGAGAGAGAGAGAGTACTAAGACGATAATTTTCCGCTCGGTTAGGTTATATTCTCTCCATCACTTATAAATTCCTTCCTTTCTCTCTCACTCTCTCCCTCTCTCTCTCCCTCTCCCTCTCCCTCTCCCTCTCCTTCTCTCTCCTGCTCTTCCTAGTTTGTCCCTCCCTCCTCCTCCTCCTCTCTTCCATTTTTCTCTTTAGTTTCTCCTCCTTGGGCATTCAGATTTCATGATTATACTGTTCAAATACTCTCTCTCTCTCTCTCTCTCTCTCTCTCTCTCTCTCTCTCTCTCTCTCTCTCTCTCTCTCTCTGCAGGACTTCTTCCATCATTGTTTTCTTTCCTCCATATGTTTCGTGACCTTGTTGAGAGAGAGAGAGAGAGAGAGAGAGAGAGAGAGAGAGAGAGAGAGAGAGAGAGAGAGAGAGAGAGAGAGAGAGAGAGAGAGAGGTTGTATTTTTAGTGGTCTATTCCGTTTATCTTCCATCTCTCTCTCTCTCTCTCTCTCTCTCTCTCTCTCTCTCTCTCTCTCTCTCTCTCTCTCTCTCTCTCTCTCCCCTGACATCTGTATTATGGTAATGTGGCGTTAATGATGGGTTGTGGGAGGAGACGCTGCAAGATTTACTTCTCTCTCTCTCTCTCTCTCTCTCTCTCTCTCTCTCTCTCTCTCTCTCTCTCTCTCTCTCTCTCTCTCTCTCTTTCTTTCCTATTTCCTTTGTGGCAGTGTAGGCTTTCCTTCTTCTCAGCATCATCTTCGTCCTCCTCCTCCTCCTCCTCCTCCTCCTCTTCTCTTTTATTTTTCTTACTTTCATTTCCACTGATTTTTCCCCCACCAACTCCTACCCACTGTCTCCTTCCTTCCTTCCTTCCTTCCTTCCTTTCTTCCTTTCTTTCCTCTCTTCCTTCTTTCCTTCTGTGTTTCCATTGTTTTCTCTTTGCATTCTTTTCCCCCGTTCTCTGTTGACACATTCTGGGACGTTTGTGTGGGAGGGGGAAAAAGAAGAAGAGGAAGAGGAGGAAAGAGGAAGGAAGAGGGAGGAGGTAGGGGAAGTTTGGAAAGTGAGGGGGGAGGGAAAGAGAAGGCGAAAGGATAGGATGGTATGGAAGGAAGGGATGGGGAGAGAGGAAAGGTGAAAGGGAAAAAGGAGAAGTGGAGGAAAGAGGATTGAAGAGAGGAGGATAGGGGAGGAAGAGAAAGAGTAAGAGGGAGACGAAGATGGAAGGAAGAAGGGAAGAGGAAAATGAAAGGTAGAAGGAAAAAGAATGATGGAAGGAGGGAAAAAAAGGAAAAAAAGAAAGATGAGAGGAAGGAAGAGAGAGAGAAGAGAAAAAGAGATAGAGAGGGATAAGAAAGGAAAACAAAGAGAGAAGGAAGGAAAAAGGAAATTAAAACGAAAGGAAGAAGAAGAAAAGGGAGAACATAAGATAGAGGGTGAATGAAAGAGAAAAAAAATGATGGAGAGGAAAGGAGAAGGAAAGAGAAAAAGGATGATGGAAGGAGGAAGAAAAAAGATAAAGAAAAAAAAAGGAAAAGGAAGAGAAACTGATAAAAGAGAGAGATAGAGGAAGAAGGAAAGCAAAACGAGAAAGAGGACAAGAGAGAAAAGGAAGAAGAGAAGGAGAGAGAGAAAGATAAAGAGAGAGAGGTAGGAAGAGAATGCAAATGGATAAGGTATATATTTCATCTCTATTCACCAGTCTTGCCTCTCTGCTCCTCGGTGGCGGGGAGATAGATGGAGGGATAGCAGATAGATCGATAGATAGGCGGGCAGATACACAGGGCGGCGTGATGCATGGCAGGGGAGATAAAGGAAGATTGACTGATTTATTGGTAGAAGGACGTGTTCTTATCAGTTGTGGAGTTATGGAGATGTTCATTAGTCCTTATCTGTCTTGCATATTCACTTGTGTCTTTTTTTTTTCTCCTCCTCCTCCTTGTGTGTGTGTGTGTGTGTGTGTGTGTGTGTGTGTGTGTGTGTGTGTGTGTAGTTCCTGTAGATTTATTCGTAAACTCGTAATTTCTCCAGTTAATCAGTTAGTGGTAAGTTGTTGTTGTTGTTGTTGTTATTGTTGTTGTTGTTGTTGTGGTGGTGGTGGTGGTGGTGGTGGTGGTGATCTTAAAAAGCTTACCTATCATGTATCAATTATTGCTTTCTATCCATTTGAGGTCCTGACACACACACACACACACACACACACACACACACACACACACACACACACACACACACACACACACACACACACACGGTCCCAATAATTACTGTACCATTACTCAGGTGCCTCCCACAGTGACTCCACATCCATTAGATTACCCTATTAGGCCTCTTTCTCTCTCTCTCTCTCTCTCTCTCTCTCTCTCTCTCTCTCTCTCTCTCTCTCTCTCTCTCTCTCTCTCTCTCTCTCTCTCTCTCTCTCTCTCTCTCTCTCTCTCTACAATCATTTCTTCTTCCCTTCCTTCTACTCTTAATCCATATTTTTCTTTTCCTCCCTCTTCC
>NC_087159.1:2142500-2147500 GCF_035594125.1 Scylla paramamosain | reverse complement strand
CCGAAGACTTTGTGAATCTGGACAGGCGAGAGGATGCGAAGGGAAGGAAGGAAAGAAGGAGCGAGGGGACGAAATTAGTAAGGAAAAAGGGAGGTAGAAGGGAATAGAAAAAAACGGAGAATTATTGAAGGATGGACGACAAGGTATGAAAAAACAGGGTAAAAAAAAAAAAAAGGGAAGTGAAAGGAAGATGAGATGTAAAAAAAGTAAGTGATGAGTGAAAATGGAAATAGGAGAAGGAGGAACGAATTCAGAACCATGAGAGAGAGGAAAAAAAAAGAGAGGAGGAAGGAAAGGAAACAAAAGAGATGTAAGGAATATTGAAGTAGAGAGTAATGATAAATAAAATGGAAATAAGAAAAGAAGGTAGAGGATGAGATACGAAAAGGAAAGAGTGGACGAAATCAATATTAAAAAAAAAAAGAAAACGGAGATGGAAGAGAGAAAAAAAAAAGAAAGGAAAGAGATGTAATGAGTATTGAAGGAGATACAGTAACAGATGAAAACAAACTAAAAACAGCGAAAGTGAATTTAAAAAAGAAGAGATACAAGGATTTACTGAAGGGGAGATAGTAAGTTAAGAGGAAAATGGAAATAAGAAAAGGAGGGAAGGAACGAAATCACAACAACAAAAAAAAAAAAAGTGGAAGGAAGAAGACATGCAAGGATATTGAAGGAGAGAGAAAAGAAGGAATGAAATAAAATGGAGATAGAAAAAGAAAGGAGACGAAATCTGTACGAAAAATAAAGTAAAAAAAAAAAAAGAAGCTGGAAGGAAAAGATATATAAGGAGTATTGAAGGAGAAATAATGAAATGAGAAAATGGAAATAGGAGACGAAATCAGTATTGAAGAGAAGAGAAGAATGGAAGAAGAGGAAGATGCATTTAAAGGCGAAGCAACGAGAATGAAAGAAACAGAGAAGAAGAAAAAAGGCGATGGATTCGTAGTAAAGGAAGGAGGTAAGAGAAAAAGAAAAAGTTATTGGAATTAGAAGAGAGGGAACTAGGAAGAAAATGAAAGGAGGAGAAGAAATTAGATGTAAAGGGAGAAGGTGTAAGGAAGGAGATGTAAGAAAAATGAAAGAATATTAAGCAACAGGCAGGTTGGAATGGAACAAAAGAGAAGAAGAGAAAACTGCAATGAAGAGAGGAATAAAAATAGATGAAAAGGGAAAAAAATGTAAAAAGGAGGAATATTGAAAAAGACGCAAACAGGAATAAGATGAAAGGAAGGAGAAGGCAAAATCGTTGATAAAAAAGGAAGGGAAAGAAAGAAGAAAATGTAGAAGAGGGAGCACTGGGACACATGCATAGGAAAATGAGAGAAAAAAAAATGTATATCTTAATATGCAGGAGTAACACATAAATAATTTTCATAAATTTATTCAGTAAGAAATAATTAATATTTGTATAAAGTGTCGAAGCGAAATGTTACGAAAATGTTGCAAAATATTTCAGAAACATTGTCAGAGTTGTGTTTGTGTGTGTGTGTGTGTGTGTGTGTGTGTGTATATATGTGTGTGTGTGTGTGTGTGTGTGTGTGTGTGTGTGTGTGTGTGTGTGTGTGTGTGTGTGGTTGTGTTCGGTTGATTCAGTTTAATTATGAAAAGAAAAGAAGGATAAAAATTACATATGAGAGAGGGAGAGTAACAGGGAGAGTAAATTTGGGTTTGGCAAAGTTTGAGATTTTACTCCCCCCCCTCTCTTTTCTCTCTCTCTCTCTCTCTCTCTCTCTCTCTCTCTCTGGAGTTGATGAATTACGCCAAACAATGAATGGGAATAAATCGTAGCTCAATCGGCCGAATAATTTACTAATGGAAGCTGCTAACAGTGTCGCTCCCTTCCCGGTTCCCGAAGCCCTGTGAGCGCCGGAGACACGCGGGGACACGGGATCGCTAACTGCGCACTCTTCACGCCGGTTGAATATGCATGACGTAATTGCGCAAGTGTTAGTTTTATGTGCATGCGAGCTGTAAAAAAAACGTGCCAAATAATTATTGTAAAGGGGGGTGGGGGTTATTTATTTATCTATGTATTTGATTATTTAATTTTCGTTGTTGTTGTTGTTGTTGTTGTTGTTGTTGTTGTTAGTGAGTGCCATGGGTCGTGTGTGTATGTGTGTGTGTGTGTGTGGTGATGATGGTGGTGGTGGTGATGGGGATGGTAGTATTGGTGGTAGAAATAGTAATAGTATTAGTAGTAGTAGTAGTAGTAGTAGTACTAGTTGTAGTAATAATAATAATAATGATAATAATAATAATAATGATGATAATAATAATAATAATAATAATAATAATAATAATAATAATAATATGTACTTTGTATGTATGTGTATTTGTTTGTTATTTATTTATTACTTTTTTTTTGAGTGTGGAGTTCGTATTTCAAATGTATTTTTTTTTCATATATTACTTGCTTATTTTATCATTTTTTTTTTGTTGGCGTTATACTTAATTATTTTTTTTTCTTCCTGTTTTGTTGTTATTCTCTGTGAATATTTTATTATTACCTTTTATGGATGATAGCTGTGACCTTTTGCATCCTTTATGTCAATGATATCAGTAATTTTCCTTTGTTTCTTTTTTTTTCTTTATCTCGTTCTTTCTTACTTTTCACTTATAACGATATCTATTTTCAGTTCTTCACGTGTATCTTTGCTATTTCATCTATTTATTTATTTAGTCAAGGCTACATGTTTTCTCTACTACATTCCCCATCTCATACTGTACCTGCGATATTTGTGTGATCTCCCGTATTGCCTGTGAGGACCAGCACGCCATTCATGTGCCTTTAGTTTCGTCCCCATGATCTCCGGCACCTTAATTAACACACATTAATTAACTTTTTTTTTTATCTCTCTCTTTCCTGCAGGTGAGAAACGCGAGGACGCTGGCGACACGCGCACGCACACACGCACACACGCCTGGGAGGAGTGAGTACTGACTGTGTTTCATGTTGTTGTTCGTCGTTCTTTTGTTCAGTGAATTATGAATATTTTGTATAGTGATTGTTTTTATTTATTTATTTATCTTTTAATTTTTTGATACCCTCTTTTCTTCCCACAGTTACTCACAACTTTTCATTTCATTATTATTATTATTTTTTTTTGGTGCTGTGTCTCTCTAATAGTTTAATGGTTTGGAAAAATCAAATTAATCTCCTAATTTCTTGATTTTTTTTTCCCAATTTTCGTGACTCGCTAACTGTTATATAATATATAACAGTTAGCGAGTCACGAAAATTGGTGATATATTATATCACCCACGACTTTTTAGACGTCTGTGTATTAGTCTCAAATTAATCTATAGTCTTTTTCTTTTCTCCTTTTTTTTTTCAACTTTCTTCGCTTTTACTGCTAAACATTTTTTCTATTCTTCAGTTTTTCAGATACCTAGTTTTGCTCTACAATCTCTTGAATACTTCTGTGGTCTAGGAAACAAAAAAAATGAACCTGCTATTCTCTCTCTCTTTTCTACACGCGTCTATGCAAACAAGTCTTTACAGTGCTTTGGATGTCAAGAAAGAGTGAACGTAGCAGTAACAGGGCTAACAGGCAACTGTCTCCAAACAAAGGAGGAATACGTAAAGAATGGTACGAGTATATGGATGCCGTAAAAGAAGACAGACTGAGGAAGCCGCAGAAGACCTAGCGTGTTCTGAGAAAGTGAAGGGAACAAGGCAATACAGAGGAGGGAATGTTAAAGAAGAAACAAAAGAGCAATGAGGACGAAAAAAACAAACAAGAAAAAAAGAAAAAAAGCTCTAAGATCACACGCTTAGCAAAAACACGCTATTTTTTCCCCTGAGACAAAAGAATTCACGGTAGACGGAAACGCAGAAACGCCCAAACACTTAAACGCGTACTGTTCTCCACTACACCCATTGAAATTAGTACTTAGTGTACTTGTCCGTAGCTGTCACGTACAGATCCCCTTGTTTTGTCCCTTAGCGGTGTCGTGTGGAGTGTTGAGGAGTGTTGGGAGTGAGAGTGTAAGGGTGAGAGGTTCTGATGTTCCTCGGGTTCTTGGGTCCTCAGGAAACGAGTCTCAGAGAAAGGTTGTACATGTGAATTGAGCCTCATGTATTCTTAAGGAGCCTCGGGACGCCACCACCACCGCCACCTTCACCACCACCACCACCACCACCACCTTCACCGCCACCCTCAGGAAAAATAGATGAAGAAAGGGAAAATGTACGAGTGAGGAAAAGCGAAGTGCAAGTTTGTCCTCTCTCTCTCTCTCTCTCTCTCTCTCTCTCTCTCTCTCTCTCTCTCTCTCTCTCTCTCTCTCTCTCTCTCTCTCTCTCTCTCTCTCTCTCTCTCTCTCTCCCCTTTAACATGAAAAATTGTTCTTCCTCTGTTTTATTCATTTTCTTCTTCAGTTCGATAAATTCTAGGTGTGGGTAGAGTGAAAAATGTGTGTGTGTGTGTGTGTGTGTGTGTGTGTATTCCGAAACGCTTCTGCTCCGCATCCCCTAGTATACATTCAAAAAGGCACTAGATGAAGTTACCCCGGTTTTCAAGCGCATTTCTACATTACTTACAGGAGAAACACACTCTTGAGACCCCGGCTAATCTTCTCTGTGGCTTTTGAAAATAGTTGTGGCGAGAAAGCGGAAGTGTTTCATAATACTAGCTAAGTCTCCCCGTGGCACCAAATGGGAGAGGGGAGCCTAGGGGGACGGGGAGGGGAGCATTCCACTAATGACTGTAGGGTCAGTTTAATCACTGTCCACGTAGGCATTGCAGGAGGAGGAAGGGGAGGAGGTGAAGGAGGAGGAGAAGGAGGAGGAGGAGGAGGGTGATTAGGAGAAGCATAAAGATGAGGAGAAAGAAAGGGAAAAGGAGGAGAAAGATGGGAAAGATGAAGAAAAAAGAAAAGAGAAACAGGAATAAGAACAAAAGGAGGAGGAAGAGAAGGAGGAGGAGGAAGAGGAGAAGGGGTGGGTGAAGGAGTTTGTACCCGTGAAGAAGACTGGGCAGGGAGACAAAAATGAAATG
>NC_087159.1:2127500-2137500 GCF_035594125.1 Scylla paramamosain | reverse complement strand
TACTACTACTACTACTACTACTACTACTACCACCACCACTAACACTATCACTACCACTACTACTACTACTATTACTACTACTACTAAACAAATACACACACACACACACACACACACACACACACACACACACACACACTAAGAAGAGAATGAAATAATAACATGTACATATTACAAGGAAGTACTCTTTCTCTCTCTCTCTCTCTCTCTCTCTCTCTCTCTCTCTCTCTCTCTCTCTCTCTCTCTCTCTCTCTCTCTCTCTGTTGGTTTCCTCGAATTCTTCAAATAATCTACGGTAGAAAGGAAATCTTGAACAGTCTGTTTGTCCCCAAAGGATAAGAAATCACAAGATCTGGGGAGAATAAAGGGAAATGATAGAAGGAAGGACTTGCAAGATAAGGAGATGAAGGGGAGGAAAAAAAAATGTGAAAGATAGTAAAGAAGAGGAGTGAGATAAATAGATAGATCGAGAAAGAGGGAGGAGAGAAAAGGAAGAAGAGAAAGAAAAGTAAATGAATGTTAATAATAGTGATGATAATAATAATAATAATAATAATAATAATAATAAGAAGAAGAAGAAGAAGAAGAAGAAGAAGGAAGAAAAACGAAAAGAAAGGAGGTAAAAGCCAAAAAGAAAAAAAAATAAGGAAGATGAATAAGAAACTAATACAACAAAAGAAAGAAAACAACGAAAAAAAAGACAGACAAAAATTAAACTAGAAAAAAAAACTGACAATACAAAAAAATAAATAAATAAGAGAAAGAAAACAGGAAGAAGAAAGAAAATAAGAAGGAAGAAAGAAAAGGGCAAGAAAATATTGCATTCTTTTGATATTTGATGTCTGGCCAAGCATTTCGCCATGTTCCTTCTGTCCTCTTTCTTTCTTTCTTGTCCAGGATTTATTATTTGTCCCTTGAGAGAGAGAGAGAGAGAGAGAGAGAGAGAGAGAGGGCAACACAGAACTCAGTCTCCTAACCAGAGTCGACGCCGCTTCATTTGATCAACCTATGCTTCACTTGTGTGTTGGGTTCATATTTCCCACTTCCGGGCACCCCATGACGCATTCATTCCTCATTGTCCCCGCTCACGACCCGCCGCTGGATGTCGACTGAGTTATATTAGGAGGGGAAAATGAACCTTGTGAAAAGAAAGGGATTCATATGAAAAAGGATGAGTCTAAATTACTAAAGTTTTCATGATATTTATTTCACGTAATTATTTATTTATTTATTTATTTTTCTACGTAGCTTTTCTTTAAATGTGGTTGAGTTTAAAGGGACGCAGTTTCCACAAGGCCGTTTTCTGTTTGTTTGCCCCATTTTACGTATGTCTGTATTTGTATGTTTCTCCTCCTCCTCCTCCTCCTCCTTGTCTTCCTTCGTATTGCTTTCCTGGTAGTAACACTCTGGTCAGCAAATATACTCCATGAGATTATATATACACCGAAAAGCTTCCTGGTATTTGTTTTTCTTTTGTATTCCTCTTCCTTCTAATCCTCGTTCTCCTTCTCTTCCTCCTCCTCTTCCTCCTCCTCTATAATGGGTAACGTAATAGACCACAAGACAGCCTCGTGAGAATCGGTAGGTCTATCGCTGTTTCCTCCTCCTCCTCCTCCTCCTCCTCCTCCTCCTCCTCCGCCTCCTCCCACGTAGCCCCATTCCACTACCTTTTACAGACATACACACACAAAATCTTTTCTCTTTCTCTCAGAGCTTCCCACGAGACTCCTACGAGGCGCCCCAACTCTTTCATCCCTTTCCCGGCGAGACTAGATGACCACCTCCCCTTCCCTGTCGTTCCTCGATGTTTAGACTCTCTCTCCACCTCAGAATATCGAGCAAGGCGCAGAAGTTATTTATTTATTTATTTATTTATCTTTTATTTAATTTTTTTTTATAGTTTTCTGATGTGATTTTGTTTTCTGTAGTATTTGAGTGTTGGAGTCTGATGGATGTGTGTGTGTGTGTGTGTGTGTTAATTATCATCATTCTCTCCCTCCTTCTTCTCCTTTTCGTCCTCCTCCTCTTCCTCCTTTTCATAATCACTTCCACCACCACCACCACCACCACCATTATCATCATGAAGCGAGTGAAAATGGGCGTGACTGCAGTAAAATAGAACGATATTAAAGTAAATTAAATCATTAAGAGTTGAGAATTAATTGACTTTAGGAGGGAAGGGAGGAAGGAGGAGGAAGAAGAGGAGGGAAGGAAGGAAGGAAGGGAGGAAGGAAAGGAGGGAAGGGAAAGACGAAGAAAGTAGCGTGGAAGAGAAAGAGGAAGGAGAGACTGACAGAGGAAAAGGAGAGACAGAAGGATGGAAGAGGAGAGAAAAAAAAGAATGAGAGACGGAAAGGGAGAGAGAGAGAGAGAGAGAGAGAGAGAGAGAGAGAGAGAGAGAGAGAGAGAGAGAGAGAGAGAGAGAGAGAGAGAGAGAGAAGGAGTAAGGAAAATAGAAAGAGAGACAGACATAGAGAAACGTGGAAAACAGGAAAAAAAGAGGAGACAAAGAGGACGGAGGAAAGAGGGAATAAAGAAGAAAGTGAAAAAAATGAGAAAGGAGAAAGAAAATAAAGAAAAAAAAAGGAAATTCGGCTCAAAAAATGAAACAGGACAAGAGAGAGAGAGAGAGAGAGAGAGAGAGAGAGAGAGAGAGAGAGAGAGAGAGAGAGAGCGAGAGCGGGAGGGGGATGTACGAGGTGCCAATAGCAGGTGATTAAGTTAGTAACGATCAGCATTGCCAACCGCGTGTCTCCGGCAGGCAGGAGGTGCCAGCCAGCCTGACCCGCGCGAGGAATGGGAGTATTGGCGAAGTGTCATCGGCTTTCTTGGCGCTTCTTATTTATCTGCAGCGTTTGTCTGTCTATTTTGCATCTGTTTGTGTGTATCTAGGCGTCTTATCTATTTATCTCAATCTGCAGTGTCTTTATCTTTAAGTGTGTTTTGTCTGTCTCTCTGTGTGTTTGTCTGTCTGTATATCTGGTTGTCTTGTCTTGTTTTTTATCTATATTATTTGTCTATATTTTTTTGTGTGCGTCTGTCTATATTAGTCTGTGTTTTCAATCTTCTGTCTGTGTCTGTCTGTCTGTTCATTTGGCAATTTTTATATACCTGTTTGTTTATTGGTAGCGTTTATCTGTTCTGTATGTGTTTCTGTATATCTGGCTGTCTTATCTATCTGTCTATCTATCTGTGTTGTAATTGTGTATGTGTGCGTATATGCGTCTTTACTTTTTTTCATATTTTAGCTTTAATATTACATCCATCAGTCAGTTCATTTTTTATTCTCCTTTTTATACAAACTATTCCGTTCTTCTTTTTACTCCAATGATCAGTATGCCAGTCTTTCCAATCCCCTGTAAAACCTCATTGCGTCTTGTTACCGCCACCTATCTTCCTCCTCTCCATCTATCCATCCATCCATCCATCACTGATCACTATGCTTATCTTCTCTCCTCTTTGGTGGATATTATTGAATCCACATTTTTCCTTTATTTTTTTTTCCCTCTGTTCCCTGTCTTCCCTCAACATCCATCACCGCATCAAGCAACAGACCACTACTCACGTCCGCCAGACCAGTTCTCTAGCGCCTCTCCACGTAATGATCTAGTGGCGCTGCAACACACGAGGGAGGGAGAGTTGGGAGTGCATTGTGCATTAGCGTTTTCTTTGATGCAAGCGGCACGAGATGGAAGTTGACTCGTTCATTCCCTGATTATGTTTCCCTTAATCACTTGCAGCTTAGTAGGAACTTGTTTTTTTGTACTACAGGTTCGTAAATACTAGTTTTTTTTTTTTTTAGGTTAGAAAAGACCAGATTTATTTATTTTTATTTTTTTTTGTGTGTGTGTTCATGTTGCGTAATTATTTAGTATTTTCTTATTCACAAGGGGGCGGATAAAGGGCAAAGACAAATTCAGGAGTATTAAAAAAATCGCTAATTGTGTATGTGGGATGCAGGGAAGTGGCGGAAGAGATAGCAAGCACTGGCGGGTCGTGATGCGGTACGTTTGAGGAGAAACTGAGGACAAAAAGAGCCAGCCAGCCAGCCAGCCAGCCAGCCAAGCCAGCCGCCAGGAAGCTACAGTAAGAGGAGGCCGCGTCACTCACGAGATGCACCATTAGGGCGTCTCTCGTCACTCCGCCGCTCCTTAATCTGCGCCTCGCCGACACCAAGCCTGACGGTTCCTATCCTCCCTCCCTCCCTCTCCCTCTCTCTCTCCCTCTCTCTTTCTTCCTCTCTCGTGCAACAGTTTGGAGTCGAGCAGTAGTTAATCCGTCAGGTGCATTCCCAGCCACACCTGCTTTACCTGTACAGCGGCGCATTAGTCTCGCCCCACCTGTGTGCTTTACCCTTCCTTGACCTTTCCTGTCGCCTTACGCTGCACATTCTTCGTTGTATTGGCGAGGAAAGGGTGGGTATAGAGGAACCTTCATTTTAGCCACCTCTTGTGTCTCTTTAGATTAGTGGTGGCATGTTACCTCCTTGTGGTGCTTAAATACAGTTAGTCAGTCAGTGAGTTAGTCAGTTAGTCAGTCATTTACTCACCGTATTTTTGATAATGTGTCTAATTTTATGGTCTCTACAGGGACAACACGTCAGCAATTTGCCCTTCCTTTATGCTTTTTTTCAATGTCTACCATCCTGCAGTGCCATTCTCATTACACTCCACACCTCACCTCTCCTTAGTGCCACCGTGCCACACCATTGCACTCCGTATTATTCTTGCACCCTAATGTAGTACACTCGGGTGCCACTCTCATTGCTTCTTATCCTCCTCCTGAGCGCAACACCAAAGACAAGACTGAGCATGTCTCCCTAAGCAACTCCACACACAGGCAGCAGAGCAAGGGAGTCTGAGCTGCTGGCCATTACTCGCCTGCCCAGTAACCGTGCACGTTCTGTATATCATTTTCCATTTTTCCGGTAATGAACTCACCAGCGGAGCACCTCGGCCATAAAAAGTAAGAGTGCCGTTCATTGATAGAATTTGATACGATGAACCGTAATGTCCAATCCTGCATGCACCAGTTAGCACCAAACGACCCTCCACCAGCCAGGCGTGTCGGAGTCCAGCTGCCAGCAAGGGGAGTGAGTGAGATCTTTATTCCGAAACGCCTTGCTCTGTCTCTCTCTTTCTCTGTCTGTCTCACCGCTGCTATTTTTCAAGGCCACAGAGATGCTTAGCCGGGTTGTCAAGGGTGTTTCTCCTATTAGTAATGTAGAAATATTGCTAATCTGTCACTAGAACCATAAAAATACTCTTAAATACTCGTGTCACTTCAGCTACATAAAGAATTTTGAAAGTAGAGGAGGTGCAGTGTAGAAGCGTTTCAGAAATCCAGAGAGAGAGAGAGAGAGCAACACGGTGACAGTAATGTGATGGCGCTTCCCGACAGAGATTTATGTCATAGTGATATTACCAAGCAGCTGATGCGTGAAAGCTGCTCACCCGCCAGTACCTCCATGTAATCCCGCCACCGCCAGTTACATCACAGTACAGCCTCGGGAGGTGGAAAGATGCACCGGGAGGATTAGGGGACTGTGTGGAAAGGTGTAATATTTCAAGAGTCCGCCCGCTAGGTAATGTGTTGTGGTCTGTGATTTGATTCCTAACACCTCAGCTTATGTTTTCCTATTGGTTACCGTACATCTCACAGCTTGCTTACAGTGTTTCGAAGCCTCAGTATGGATGATGTTGAAAAGCAGACTAGTTTTAGGTCATTCTATTGAGTTTACTGTTTGGGGACTGATAATTTTAGTGGGGCTGTTGTTTGGCTTGTTTTTTTTGTGGTCCAAGTAGTCTTCTGTAGTCATCCCTGTGTATTGCATCCTCCTTTGTTTCCATCCTCCGATACTCTCCTTTGTCTATCACTTATCATACTCTGGTTCTCTGATTCTTAACACCTCAGTTTCTGTTTCCTATGAGTTAACGCACACAGGATTACAATGTTTTCTAGTCTATTGCATCTTCACTTTCCTTCATCGTCTGTCACCCCTTCGTCAATATCTTTATCTCAGCTTCCCCCTTGATCTTCTTTTCCAGGCTCTCTGAATAGACTCCTCATCTGCTCTTATTACCGGACTGCCAGAGTAAGCTTTGATACTCTTATAACGTAATACACTCCACTCGTGTCCTCAGTCTTACCTTCTTGCCTAAAGCTGTTCGAAGGAAAGAGCTCACCACCACGAGAAATTCTGTCAAAAAAAAAAAAAAAAAAGCGCTTGTGACCTTGAATCCCTGCTAGCTTTTAATCCGCCTTACGAATTGCCTTTGAAATGAGACGAGTTTGAAATTTCCTCTCCCGTCGCTGCCAAGAACGGAGGAGCGTCACTTGCAGGTCTCGGCTTGAAGGTCTTTGATGTTGGTGTTGAGTTTGTGGAATTATTACAGCCAGCCTTCTTCAGAATGAGATGTTAGTGGTAATAGAAGTGGTAATAAAAGTGCTGATACTGCTGTTGCTGTTACTATATCACTGCTACTATTACTACTACTACTACTAATACTAATACTACTCCTTCATTTAGAACTGTACAGCACCTAAATTTTTAAATGCACCAAGGTAATTTCGCTTCTCCTGATCCCAAAAAATAATAATGACCATAATAACAATGACAATGACAACAATTCTATCAGCCATACACGCAGTTTTCACCACCAGAGGGCCTGCGCGGGTAATAATGTGGCGGGGCGTGTCTGCGCTGATGTGTATGTGTGTGTATGTGTGTGTGTGTGTCAAAATTAAATATACTTTGTTGCAAGTGTTGTTTACAGTCATTATTGTAGGGGCTTTTAACGTAATGCAGCGATATGATGTAGAGCAGAATATTTTTGTCATATTTTCAGAACCCAACCAGTGGGAGAGAGAGAGAGAGAGAGAGAGAGAGAGAGAGAGAGAGAGAGAGAGGGACGGTAGGTGGACATAGTGGGTGGAATATAGCCGGCTTTGGGCGACGTGAGGGAGGGAGGGACGGCTGTTATGGTCGGTAGATGGGCGTTGGTGTGGGCGGGATATGGGCGGCTGGGGAAGGGAAGGGGAGGGTGACAGTTGTACGGTAAGCCATATCCGTAATGCAAACACCGGCCGTTGCTGTTATTTAGTGCATGAGTGGTGGCGATGAGCGGGTAAAGCAACTTGTGTGTGTTCTGGGAATGTTTGGGAGGGAAATAGATACAATGATCTCACTAATGGCGGGAAGCGATGATAGATAGTAGATAAATGGTAATAGATTTTGCGTGTGACTTTGATGGTTCGGTAAAGTAAAGTGAACATTAACACACACACACACATATACACACACACACACACACACACACACACACACACACACATACTAATGACTGACAGGCCCCGGCGAGGTCACAGAGGGGAAATGAGGGGAAAGGTTAGTGGGTGGGGGCAGGGTTTTATTTTGGGCAGGTAGAGGGGAGTGAGGGGAGGAGGTATGGAGGGGGTAAGGGGAGAGGAGGAAGGGGAGGGAAAGCTTTGTGGGGAGGGATGATTTATTAAGCCTTTACTCTTAAATTATCATATGTGCGTTGTGTCTCACTCATCACACACACACACACACACACACACACTCACACACACACACACACACAAACAGCTGAATAAAACCAGACCCATCGCACACCTGTAGTATATTTAACCAACTATATCTCTTACCACACACCTGTTGACCTGTTTCCAAAGGCTCCACATAACTGTAACTAGACAAAACACACCTGTCCTTATGTCACACCTGTTCTTTTGTTACACACACACACACACGCACGCAGACCACATGGCATCACGTTCACGATATTAACTATTTCATCACAGCAAAAATGGAAGCAGATTACAACAACACATATGAATACTCCTCTTTTCCATGTCTGCCAAACTGACCAGTTACGAAAAAAAAAAAAGAGAGAGACAGACAAGAGAAAGAGAGAGACAGAGAGAAACAGAGAAACAGAGAAAAAATAAATAAATAACTGCACGAGGAATATATACGTGAGAGATAGAGAGATAGAGAAAGTTTTTTGTACAATTTTTTTTTTTTTTTTTTTCAGCCACTCGTCACAACTCGGAACTAAAATACGAGGCGATATGTCTGACGGTGCAGTTGACGCCTTTTATAGTTCGCCTGTCTCGCTGTGGGCCCGGCCAGATAAAAGGCATATATAGAGGCCTTGATCAAATATACATAGAGAGCTGCCAATGGATGAGACTGCCGTGTCTATGGAAGGGCGATGGTCATCAACGTCCGTCTCTCTCTCTCTCTCTTTCTCTTTCTCTTTCTCTTTTTTTTTCTTTCTTTCTCGCTTATTACTATGGTGCCGTTAGTTTGTGGCTTGTGTGTATGTGTGTGTGTGTGAGTGTGTGTTTGTGTGTGTGTGTGTGTGTGTGTGTGTGTGAGTGTTTGTGTTTAGTCTGTGTTGTGTCTTCATCTTTGCGTTTTGTTCTTCTTTGTGCCTTTGATAATTTTTTTTGTTTGTTTTATTCATTGTTTTCCTGCTTTTTTTTTATACTTTTATTTTTTTTCTCTCTTTTCTTTGTCTTTGTCCATCGTGTTTTATTCGTTCTCTCCTCCTCTTCCTCGTTCGCTTTTTACTTCTATTCCTCCTCGTCATCCTTTTTCTCATTTTTAGTGTTCTCGTCCTTCTCCTCCTCCTCCTCCTCCTCCTCCTCCTGTAAGACCACGACGGACGGCGTTGGCTCCTGTTGTACTAATACAGTTTAGAATATTTAAACACTTCCTAGAATAGCGAATAAAAACAAGGTGTGTGTGATGATGGAAATAGATAAAAAAAGACATGATATTTGTGGCTAGAAAGCGAGTCAATCACTGGAATTTATTAGTTCCTGGAATGGTTGGTGGAAAAAAATAGTACTTTCGAGAATAATGAGGGAAAAGTGGCTACAGTGGTGATAGAGGTAGATAGATGATTAATTGTGTGTTTTTTTTGTTTTTTTTGTCGTGTGAATGTTGCATGTTGCGGGAAATTGTCGGAACTTGGTGCTTCTCAGAATGATGAGTATAAAAGATGAGAGAGAGAGAGAGAGAGAGAGAGAGAGAGAGAGAGAGAGAGAGAGAGAGAGAGAGAGAGAGAGAGAGAGAGTTAACAAAATTGAAGAAAGCAGCTTGAAAGTAGAGGAACAACAGTATCTCTCTCTCTCTCTCTCTCTCTCTCTCTCTCTCTCTCTCTCTCTCTCTCTCTCTCTCTCTCTCTTTCATACTCGACAACATTTCGTGAATCTATTTCTTTTTCCTCTCTCCTCCTTCCTTCACCAGCTGTGTGTCTGTTATTTATACCTCGCTTTATTCTACCTTTTATCCTCCCCCTTTCTTTACCTCTTTCTTGGTCTTCTTCCCTGTACTTCTTTCTCTTTTCTTCTGCTCCTTTTCTTTCGTCCCCTTCCTCTTATCCCGTTCGTGTTATGATTTATGTTATTCGTCTCTTTCTTCTCGTATTCTTCATTTTCTGCATAATCTTCCATCTCCTTCTTGCTTTTCCTTCTCTTCTTTGGTAATATTCGTTCATTTAAAGAAGGAGAGGACGTGGGTAGGAAAGTGGGTAGAAATTTTATCGATTCTTGTAAAATTTAAGAGGAATTTGTTTTGGAAGTGAATATAAGACGCTCACTTTATGTAATTCCAGCTTTTCCTTCACCTCTCTCTCTCTCTCTCTCTCTTGCTTGGTAATCTTTGTCCCCTTAAAGAAGAAACGACGAGGTGGGTGGAAACTGAATGTAAATTTTAGTGATTTCTGCAAATTTAAGAAGATCCAGGAAAGGGAATCTGTTTGGAAATGAACACAGATACTCGCCACCATCACCACCACCACCACCACCACCACCACCACTACCACTACCACTACCACCACCGCCACGACAGTTATGTAAAGAACCCTAAAAAAAAAGTGATTCCTGCAAATTTAAGAGGATCTAGGACAGAAGGAGAGAAAAATATTTAGAACTGAACATAAGACACCCACCACCACCATCACCACCA
>NC_087159.1:2112500-2120000 GCF_035594125.1 Scylla paramamosain | reverse complement strand
TGCCTCTTCCTTCATCACAGGGCAACGCTTAGCCTCCGTCCCTTGGCCATCCCATTACCCCTATCACCCCATCTCTCTCTCTCTCTCTCTCTCTCTCTCTCTCTCTCTCTCTCTCTCTCTCTCTCTCTCTCTCTCTCTGATCCTTATTCATTTTGTGTTCCCCTCTTCTAACTTTCCATTTCCCTTTTGTTCCTTTCCTTCTGCGATTTAGATTTCATACAGTACTGCCTTTGTTATTCTCTCTCTCTCTCTCTCTCTCTCTCTCTCTCTCTCTCTCTCTCTCTCTCTCTCTCTCTCTCTCTCTCTCTCTCTCTGCAACACGTGCGTACTCAATTAGGGGCAAATTTTTCCTCTGGGTCTAATTAAATGAATGTCTTTTTCAGAAGTAGCGTAATGTAGTAACTTGTAATATTTGTCTCTGTATTAACTCCACCTGTCTGTCTATCTCCTGACCCCATCTCCGTCTGTCCCTCGCTCCCTCGTCTATCTGTGTCTCTCCGTCCAGTTAGTTACCTGTCTGTCTCCCTTTGTTTTTTTTTTTTTTTTTTTTCGTTGTAATTGGGAGTCATCATTCTCTCTCTGGGTGCTTATCTGGGTGTCATCTGTAGCGTTGCTGGTTGCTTAATTAGAGTGTTTTAAATTGTTAGGTGAAGGGTATTACTGTTACACTGGAATACATGGAAATTGGAGGTAAAACTATCTGTTGTAATAGATGATGCTCTCATGATGCAGTAGGTGAGAGTGTAGTGCAAATGAATGCAGTACAGATTGTGCAATATTGAATGTGTAGTGTGGATAATGCAATATAGAAAGAGAAGCTTTTTTTGTCATACAATAAAGAGAATGAAACGCAAAGAATACAGTAATACAGTACTGGGAATACAATACAATGGATATAGCGCAGAAAATAGATTGCAGGGAATAAAATGTAGACAGAACTGCATCGAAAATACAACAACGGGAATACGATAAAATATACAGAACAGGGAATATGTTATAGTGGAACAAAATAGAATATAGAAATACAGTAAAATAAGACACAAACAATACAGTGGAGGAACAGAGCGTGAAATGTATACAAAAAAAATAAATAAATAAAAAGAAAAGAAATAAAAAAAAACACACACAATAGCAGGACTTCACAATACAAAAATAACAACACTGAAACAAAACACAGTAGGGAATGAAAACTCCCCAACTGTTTCTTTCTTTCCTCCTTCCTACGACCTGAACTGTTTAGAAAGAGTAACTAAATGGACCGGCGTTTTTTTTTTTTTTTTTTTTTCATTTATTTATTTTCCTAATCTAGTTTCCTTTTGGGAGCAGCACATTGAACGAGTCTTTCTTCTCTCCTCACTTCCATTCCCATTTTTATCCTCTCTAACACTAAAAAAAAAAAAGAATAAAAAATAAATAAATAAATAGAAAAATCGCAACCAGACACACACACACACACACACACACACACAGTCGGTCTGCACACAATACCTTCCTGGCTTGAATTATCTCACCTGGCGGGCACCTGGGGTCTGTAACTCACCTGTATAAGGAGGGCAGCGCCTAACTCGAGGACACCGCGACTCTAATGAAATATAAGGGATTGGAGGGACGCTAGAATGAAGGTCCCGTGGTAATGGATTGGATTGCGGCGAGCTGAGGATTGCTACTGGCTGGCTCTTGGGAATGCTGGGAGCAAATGGTAGGTTGTAGTAGTAGTAGTAGTAGTAGTAGTAGTAGTAGTAGTAGTAGTAGTAGTAGAAGTAGTAGTATCTTTTACAACATAGATATTAATTCGTCCAGTCTTTTTTTTTTTTTTTTTTTTGCTTCCCTCGTTTTATCGTCATTACTAGTGTGTTACAAGTAAGACACGACTAACAATAACAACCTCAAGCCTCGTAGACTTGTCCCCTCGTCCTCCTTATCCTCGTTCTAGTGCCTCGTTCTCCTCCTCCTTCTCTTCCTCTTCTTTTTTCTCCTCCTCCTCTCTCGGTCACTGTTGGCAAGGTACGCATCGGTTCAAAATGACAAACAGATTCACTCAGGTTGTTACGAAAATTATAATCCGATTTGGTTGTAGCTCCTCTGATGCTCTCCAATTTTTATTTAATTTTTTGAAGCGTGCGTCGGAAAGATACATAATTATACTTGTGCTGGGTTGGAAAAACACTTCAATTACGTTTTTTAATAGTTTTATACATAATTCTACTCGTACATCACACACACACACACACACACACACACACACACACACACACACACACACACACACACACACACACACACACACACACACACACATACACACACACAATGTTCTCTTACTTTTTTTGTAGAATTATTTAACTGTTACACATCTCCTTCACAATGAGGACAATAGACAAGTAATTATAAACATTATTATTATTATTTTATTCACCAGAGGCAGTTTACTTATTTTCGTTAATAAGTGATGTTCTTATACTCTATTGGGGTCTGCACCATTTGTTAAATCCTCATAAAACTTTACACACACACACACACACACACACACACACACACACACACACACACACACACACACCAGAAGGAACATTCATAACTCTCTCTCTCTCTCTCTCTCTCTCTCTCTCTCTCTCTCTCTCTCTCTCTCTCTCTCTCTCTCTCTCTCTCTCTATCTCTCTCTCTCTCTTATCCTACCTGAGATCGCGCGCAGCCGTCAGGACCCAACAGGTGTAATTGCCTCGTTAGACTCTCCTAATTGGCCCAGTGAGGGAGTCAGATGGCTTTTAATATACTAGTGTGTGTATGTGTTAGTATGTTAGTGTGTGTGTGTGTGTGTGTCGAAAGCACGGCCATCACACTCCAGTAACGACACACGTGTATAGATTTTATAATTTTTCGTGCCTTTGTTTTTATTTTCCTTTCGTGCGTCAAAGCGGATAGCGATGTGTGGGTGTGCGCGTGGCGGCTGAGTGGAGGTGGAGTGCGGGTGAAGTGGTGGTGATGGCTGGCCGCTACCGGTGTCCTAGCGTCCTGGTTCATTGCCTATCTATACACCTGGCGTGGATTAAAAAGACAGGTAGCGGCTCTTCAGGTGGACAGGTGGACAGGTGGTGCTCAGGTGTCTTATTGCATCACAGGGAGGGAACAGATTAACACAGGCTGAGGGAATGCCATAGAGAGCTGCTTTGGAGGGTGTGTAGTAGTGTGTGTTCCTCTTAATTATCACTCACTGGGGCTTCTTGGATCACAGGGAGGTGGCAGATCAGTTGCAGAGGAGTACAGGGTGAGGGAGCGTCAAGGGGAGATGCTGTGTGGAGGAGTGGCTCATGCAGGGCTGTTCCTTATAATTCATTGACTCTTCTCTGATCAGATTTCACTGCAAAATTTAACCTTCAAGAAAGTCTGAGTTTACGCGTCATTTATTTATTAAAAAACGACGAGACATTTTACACTTCTTTGATTACAAGGAATAGTGAAGGAAAAAAGATGCTTCGAAATGACTGAGAGAGACGTACGGGTATTGGAGGTGGTAGTGGTTCATTCCCTCATTTCTCTCACTGCTTTGGTCCTTCTTCCTTGATGTGAAATGGTAGAAAGAGACTAGAAGGAATGTCTTTTGAACCTATAGAATTTTTCAGAGATTATTATAAGAGTTTTTGAAATTACAGAATCATTCCAGAGACTAAGAGATAAACAGTGTGTCTTATTAAAGCTATACAAAGCTATTTCAGAGACTATAGTGTAAGGCAATGTGTTTAAAGTATTGTCAGCAACAGGAGAAAATACTTAGCGGTGAAAGGGTTAAAGGAGAGAGTGTGGCGGTCAAGGGTACTCGCCACAGGGCACAGCACCGCAACCTGTTTGTGTACCAGTACTGCAAGTCCCTTCCCACAATTGCAGTGCGTAACTGACTTTTTTTTCTTTCTTTCTTTTTTGGTTGCATCTTAAGCTCATCCTCACAAAGTACATGTTTCCATCCGAGCGGCGTCCAGCAGGTGACGGCTTTGTGGTACAGTGCTTGCCTTGTGGCCTTAAAGACGTGGGTTCGATTTTGGCGCAAGGGAGTTTCTTGACAGGAGAGGCAGCGTTTTTTTTTTTTTTTTTTTTTTTTTGTAATCTCAGCAAGCGCCATATGACCTCCTTGTGGCTGATCACTCTGAAATCCTTAGTTTACGAGTTACAAGAGAACCGCAGCAGAACACTCCCTCTTCCCTTTCCCCTTAAGAAAAGAGAACCACGATTTACAAGAGAACGAGAGCAGAGCACTTCCTCTTCCTTCCCCTGTAGAAAATAACACTACACAAAAAAACCACACGAGAACACTCCCTTCCTTTCCCTTTCCCTTCAAAACGACACCAAACACTCGCTTTTCCCCTACAGCTTGAGAAAAGAACACTAGACAAGAGAAATACAGCAGAACACTCCCTTTTCCCTCTCCTGGCGGCACGAGAGCGGCATACACAACGTAACACTGGTCAGCACAGGCGGTGGTTACTAAAAAGAGCGGCCACTGGAACAGGTGAAGCGAGGAAACAAAGGTGAAGCAACGGCACTTCCTCTACCCAGCCCAGTTGCAGTTCCTAGAAGCCCTGTTCCCTCCAGACACCATCGCCTTGCCTCGCGCCTCAACCTGTTGCAGTGGTATTGCGTGTTGCAGTGTTGGTTTGGTTCGGTGGTGTGTGTTGTGTGTGTGTAAAGTTTGTGAGGTTTTTTGGGGTTATGGTGTGTGATGGTGCTGGTTAGTGTTTGAATGACGCTAAAGTAATGATTGATTGGTTGATTGGTTGTTATTGTTGTCGTTGTTGTTGTTGTTGTTGTTGTTGTTGTTGTTGTTGTTGTTGTTGTTGTTGTTGTTGTGTCGTTTATTAATGAATTTGTTTATTTATTTTTTTTTAGTTCAGAAATACTGGGATGAACGAAGCGATTAAGATAGACATAAAACCACACTGTTCTTCACTTCGACATGCAACAGTTCACGTCACTAAAGAGCGCCTGCAGGAAATAGAAATAATTAAAAGAGTAGATTTTCCAGTGTGTAGCCAATATAACGTTGAGATGTGGCTGTAGAAGACAAAGAAAGGAGAGGAAAAAAAAAAAAAAAAGATGCCGTAGTGCCTTGTTATTATAGATTCATGTATCAGATAGCGGTGAAATGGTCAGGTGTGTTGTTGTGGTCAGTGGAGTATTAATTAATCTATTCATGGATTCATATTTCCGCAGTGGTAGGAGACTCACGTAGGTCATGACACAAAGACGATGCTTGACCACAATTCAAGAAACTCACAATTAAGATTATGTCCAGGAAAAGAAAAGAAACAAAAAAACAAAGAAACCTTTTTACATCATTTAGAGAGAGAGAGAGGAGAGAGAGAGAGAGAGAGAGAGAGAGAGAGAGAGAGAGAGAGAGAGAGAGAGAGAGAGAGAGAGACCCAAACATTTCAATCTTTCATTACACAGATGACCATATTCTACAATGCACTTATTTTTTGTAAAGGGGGACTCCGGCGAGGGCATCAAAAAGAACAAAAAAAAAAAAAAAAAACACGGAACACTTCTGCTCAACACCTCCACTACATTCAAAAGGCTCTAATTGAAGTTACACGGATTTTAAGAGTGTTTTTTTTTTTTCATGGTTCCAGCGACAGATTAACAAGATCTCTATATTATTAATAGAAGAAACACTCTTGACAACCCGGCTAATCATCTCTGTGGCCTTTGAAAACAGTCGAGGGGAGAGAGCAAACCCCTTCAGAATACTGGCGCCCTTACCGATGATGGCTCTTCTCTGCTCGGTTCCGGGTTTAATTCAGCAAGTGACGCCTGTGTGGGGTTGGCGGCGATGTGAGCGTTAAAGGTGCAGAGAATCACGACCTCACAAGTGTTACGAGTGTTAAAAGCTTGGAATATAACTGGATCTGCGTGTAAAGGTGAATGTGTTGTCGTATCTGCTTCATCTAACAGGTGTAAAAAGCCAGATATACGTAATTTTAGGGGAATTAAAAAAGTAAATTGTGTTTTAAATGATAGAAATCGTGTTTGGAACGTGAAATGGACCGTGTTAGTTTTTTATTCATTTATTTGTTTATCTATTTATGTTTACTTGATCTAACAGGTTGAAAAATGTGAATATACGTAATTTTTAGGATAAAGAAACGTGGGGTTTAAATGTTGGAAATCGTATTTAGAGCGAGTAATGACGGCGTTAATTTTTTTTTTATTAATTCATTTATTCATTAATTTATGTATTTGTTGGTATGTTTTGGCTGGGTGTCAATTTAAATAGATATAACTAAAAACTTTTCACAAGGAATTTTAAGAGAGGTCTTGGGAACATTTCTTTATAGCGATCAAGCTTTCAACGCCCTTAATCTTTTGTACGTATTAGATACACTATTTTCATTACTCATTACCTCCATATTCCCTTACTTTAACTAACTACTGTATATGCATAATTAACAGAAGTGATCATTAAAAGACTTACGAGACTCAGTGATGAGCGAGATTAAAATTCCTAGTATCTTGTTTTGTTGTCTTGTATCCAGTGTTATTATTTCTCTTTTCTCATTAACTTAATGCAAAAAAAAAAAAAACTTCAACTGCTATTTACCATTCATTTCCTTCAATATTATTCATTCTGAGATGTCTTTACTTATACAACAGCCTGCTCCAGTCTTTAAAATGAATAGAAATTGCAAAAATCTATTGTTTTTCATCCCCTCCTTCCTTGCAGATATTTGTAGATATTTCACGCATTACTTCTGGTGCTATTAATTGTCTTGCGATACAGTGAAAGGGCCAGTCAAGGCTGTGAAGTCAGTCAGGGGTGCACTCAAGATAATGTTGCTCACTCAGGGTTAGGTTCTTGAAGTTGCGAGTCAGGGTGTGTGAGTATGCGATTAGACTTTAGTTATTGGAGGTTGTGTTTCTTGAAGTTATAACTCACGGTGTGTGCCTTAAGATACTGCTGGTGGTGACGTTCAGGCGTGTGTGTGTGTTGAATGATAACACGCTGATTAGTTGCTCGTAAATGCCATGAAGAATCTACCAATCGTTATTATTTTTTTCCTCACTAATGATATTCTTACTTGCTTACTTTACTCTACTGTGGCTTACTCTCTGTTCAAGTCATAGGAAGAAGAGAGAAAAATGAGGAGGGAAAAAATATCAGTCATAAATTTCCAAAGTTCACCAGTAAAAGTGAAGAAAGTGAAGATCGAATTCTCACCCTTTTCATTCATTCACAGCGTTCCATTCTTTAAGACATCCAAGAAACTGCCCAGCATTTATTAATTTCCCTGCCCGCTTTGCAATATTCCAGGCAATACATCGATGTATTCATGCACACTCAAGGCCGTGTTTCCCTCACAGGCTGCCAGTGAAAGTTCAGCACACGAGTATAACTTTAGATAAATCACATTTCCCCACACAGAAGGGGCAGCGGTAGATTTAAAGTTTCCTTATGCTTTCAATTTCCTCCCGTCCTGTTTCTAAATAACTGGAAAGGTTTGGCGTATTGAT
>NC_087159.1:2105000-2107500 GCF_035594125.1 Scylla paramamosain | reverse complement strand
TCCATATCTCACTTCTATTGCTTCTTTACCTAATTTTGTGTTTTTTTTTTATCTATTTATGTTTTTATTGTGATGCCATGTTTTCTTTGTCTCGTATCTCTCGCCTTATCTCTCAGAATCGTCCATCCTTCACGTCTATTGCTTCATTTCCTTGTTTAGTTTTTATCTATCTACTTGTTTGTTGTGATTTAGTGTGTTCTTTGTCTCGTATCTGTATATTTCCTCCTTCTTAATCCTGTTTATTGTTCTATGTTTACTTCCATTTCGTCATTTTTTGTTTTGTTTTTCTTTGTCTTGTATTTACGTTCTTTACTCTTCCTTCTCAGATCCGTGCGTCTTTCAATTAAATTATCTGTTTTCCTTTGTATATTTCTATGTACATACTTCTCTATCATAATTCTGGTTTAATATTTGGTCTCATCTTTATATTTTCTCTTTCCTCATAGATCCGTGCGTCATTCAATTAAATTACCTGTTTTCTTTATGTATATATATATATATATATATATATATATATATATATATATATATATATATATATATATATATATATATATATATATATATATATATATATATATATATATTTTTTTTATACACACACTTCCTTCTCGTAATAATAAGTTCATTTTTGGTCTCATCTTCACATTTTCTCCTTCCTGTTTGATCAGCCAAGCGTCACTCATTTCCTGCTCCTTCTTACTCTAATACACTTCTCTACTGCTTCCTTACTTCACTCTATTACTCATTAACCACCCACTGCTCACGTGTGCCGGCACCTTTTTTTTGCTCCTTCCCTCTTCTCACCACACCAACACCTGCCCGTCCTCTGTACCTGTCAGCCTGTCCTCCTACCTGTCTGTTACTCCGTCCCTTCCTCCTCCTACCTACCTTTCTGCTTATATAATTTCGCTTCACTGATTAAGCACCATATTTTATCCCTCCTCTCAGTCCCCCCACACATACAGACAGACACACACACACGTCTCATTAGCAGGACAGTAGTTGCGTTGCGCCTAAAAGATCCACAGCGTAATATCCCTCAGAAGTTTCCCTTAAGAGGAGAGTCTGTCGAGGTGGAGTTACTCGTACTTGGTCCGCATCTGACTGAGCACTTAGGGGCAGGCGGGCACCCCATTACCTACCCACGGGACTTATCTACGTGGCCTTGTTGTCGCGGTCGCCCCTTGCTGTCCACGTTTTCTTCAATAATAATGCTAAGGAAGACACACACACACACACACACACACACACGTCCGCTTCACGTCAAGTTTATGTTTTCCCAGCGTTTCATTTGAGAGAGATACGCGAGACGGAGAGAGAGAGAAAAAGGAAGCTAGTTAGGTGTAATCTTATCTTCATTTGTTAAGGAGATGTGGCGTTACGTTCCTCCTTATCTCCCCTCGTGGGCCGGAATGCTGATTAGTCTCTGTCGGCGATCAGGTGCGAAAGTAGATGTTTTACCGGCGCCGCGGGGACGGAGGGAGGGTTGGAAAGGTGTGTGCTGGTACTTGCTGTTAGGAACCATAAGGGAGCTGCTGGGAAGGGGGGGTCGGGGCTGGCAAGGTAATGTGTGTGCTGGTACGTGGTGTTACCATAAGAGAGGTACGGGAAAGACAGGTTGGGGGACATGATTCACCAAAGGGCGCTTCACTAACGTAGATACCGTGTGTGGATTTGTAACTCTACCACCCTTGATTGCATGCAGAGTGCCTCGTGCTGCGTTGTGCGGGGAGGCGGGTGTAGAGAGCAGTGGTCTTGAAACATTTTGAAACATTTGAAACATTTACTTATCGTTAGTATTTGTCTGTAGTGCAGGGTTTTGAAGATATATTCTAGGTAGTCTTTCTGAAATGTTATTATTATTCTTGTATCTGAAGACATTAAGAATATAAACGAGAAGTAAATAAACAAGAGAGAAGACGAGAGGAAAGAAATACAAAGGAAGAGCAAACAGCAACAAACCTTGAATTAACCTGTTTTTGGGAAGAGACAGGATAACAAAGTAAAAGACAGTCAACTTTTTTTTTAATCTCAACTTTTTGTAGGGCAGTGCTAGTCTTACATAAACGAAACATGAAAAAAGAAGAAGGAACGAAGAAATGAACCAGTAAAATGAGGAAGCGAATGCAGAAAAAAGAAGAGAAAAAATGAAGAAACAGAAAATAAGGAATGGGAACAATGGTGTATGTGTGTGTGTGTGTGTGTGTGTGTGTGTGTGTGTGTGTGTGTGAGTGTGTGTATGTAAGAAGATTAAACACAAAGAGACAACACATTAAACCTGTTTCCTCGTACAACACTAAACGGATAACGTCTCACAATTTTACGCTTGGGACACAAACATTACGGCAACACTTAGCTCTGAATTACACGCGAGACGCACATTATGCACGCTGACACACACAAACACACACACACACACACACACACACACACACACACACACACACACACACACACACACACACACACACACACACACACACAGCCTCGCGCCGTG
>NC_087159.1:2095000-2097500 GCF_035594125.1 Scylla paramamosain | reverse complement strand
CGCGCTGCAAAACTTCATGAAACACGCGTGATATTACTGGAGAGCCGGCGGGGGACGTGTGTTGGAGGGCAAGTGGTGCCATCAAGCTAAGACAACCTCACAACCCCGCGATGGATGCTCGTGTGCGTGGGCGAGGAAGACAAGGAAGTGGAAGAGGGAAACTTAGATGAGAGATGATGAGAGAGGATGACACGCCAGAGGATTAATTAGGTTTAGACTCCACAGGGAAAGTTCACAACCCACTCATGCTCGCTTCTCCTCTCTCTCTCTCTCGCTCTCTCTCTCTCTCTCTCTCCTTATCGACTTGTTGCCATGGTATCGGGCTTATTATAATCTTGTCTCCTCCACTTGCGTCATGCGGCGTAAACAACTTTTATGATCGTGTGTTTTAGGGCGATTATGGCCTGGTAATGCCAGACACAAAAGAGGTACGAAGAAATTGGATCGCAGAGTGAAATAGTGATGCAAGACATGACGGGGATAGTGCAGACTGAAAAGGCTGTTCTTGAAATGGGATTATATCGAGTTATGGATTGGGATGGTAGATGAACACGTATGGGTATGTGTAAGAAGAGAGAAAAACAAGAGATGAAGGATGGATGGAAAACAGAATTATATCGACAAAAGTAAGGAAAAAAGGATGAAGGAAAGAATTAACAACAGAGATGGACACGTGCAGCTATTGTGTAAGGAGATAGAAAAACAAGGCTGAAAGGAGAGATGGAAGAGACATAACAGACAGAATGATATCGAAAACGGTATAATTCTAAGAAGCGATGAAGGAAAGAATATGCAATACAGGAAATTGACACATGTGGACCTTCTGGCCTCTCGCAGCTTCCCTCGCGTCACATTTAATGTCCTTTCATAGCGATACGAAACAATAAACAGGATCAGAAGTAATGCATGAAATCCTTATAAGCATCTACAAGAAAGAAGGGGGATTAAAAAGAAGATATTTTTGCAATTTCCACGCAGTTTAAAGATTGGAGGTGGCTGTAGAACAAGTAAACATGTCTCAGAGTGATTTGTAATTCAGGAAAGATGCACCAAATAGCGATCAAAATATTAAAAGCTGGTGTGAATATTGCTTAGATTACTGAGATTGCGAATATTTGTGTGTCGTGTTACAAAGCGTTACAAGGGATAACGAGCGACAATATAATACAAAACAGCACTGAAATCCTCATTCGGGTGTTTGATTACAATATTCAACACGGTATGTGATAGTAATTCTTCATTTTTACGTGCATGGTAATAATTTAGAAGTTTCCAGCACGTATTATGAAGAGCGTCAGAAGCGTTGGGGTGTGATGAAACTAAGGCCGGTATTCTGAAACACTGCTCTCTCACCGTGACTATTTTTAAAGGCCACAGAGATGATGAGCCGGATTCTCGCAGGTGCTTCTGTAAATAATGTAGAAATCTTGTTACTCTGTCACTAGAACCATAAACACTTAATAGCAACTTCAAGCAGAGCGTTTTGAATGTTGTGGATGCGCCGCGCAGAAGTGTTTCGGAATATGGTTCGAACAGGCGGTGGTGGTGACTCCGGGAACCTCCAGCGGCCAGTGAGGTGTTGCCATGACGACTTGCTGCTCTGCCTTGCTTTGTGTTGTTTCCGAGTCCAAAGTTCATGTGAGTGTGTGTGGATTTTTGTTTTGTGACGGTTGTGTGTGTGTGTGTGTGTGTGTGTGTGTGTGTGTGTGTGTGTGTGTGTGTGTGTGTGTGTGTGTGTTTGATATGGCGTTAACCTCCACCACCACCAACAACACCAACACTACTACTACTACTACTACTACTACTACTACTACTACTATTACTACTACTACTACTGCTTGAATGCGTCACTATCATACACCACTCCCAGTACCCACCACCACACACACACACACACACACACACACACACACACACACACACGAGAATCTCTCATCCTTTAACTCAAAAAATTTCGCGAGTCGGGCATGTTCTTTCCTTTTTTTATAATATTTTTTTCTACTTTCTTTTCGCTGTTCCCTTTTTATTTATTTTTGTTTGTATTTTTCTTTTTCCTTTTTTTTTTTTTTTTTTTTGTGGTGGTGGTGTTGTTGTTGCAGGCAGATGCTACAAGCGATTTTCTTCTGCATTTTTGTTTTTTTTCTCTCCCGTTTGATCTTTTTTTTTTTTTTTTTTTTTTGTTTTGTTGCATGTACTTTGTCCTTGAACTTTTAAATGTCTCAGTGTTTTTACTGTGCTTAAAATAACGTTTCAGTTTATTTTTTCCTCTTCTTTTTTTAATTTTCTTATTCTTATTGATCTTATTATTAGCGCTGTTGTTGTTGTTGTTGTTGTTGTTGTTGTTGTTGTTGTTGTTGTTGTTGTTATTATCATTATTATTATTATTATTATTATTATTATCACTATTATTATTACTACTACTACTACTACTACTACTACTACTACTACTACTACTACTACTTGTTTTCATATTCTCTCTCTCTCTCTCTCTCTCTCTCTC
>NC_087159.1:2067500-2072500 GCF_035594125.1 Scylla paramamosain | reverse complement strand
CTTAAACATTTCTTTTTCTCATCTACTTACGTAAAAAAAAAAAAAAAAAAAACGAAGAAAACTCGTCAGTGCACCTTATGTAATCTTGACATCAGCATTGCAACCATCCCCGTTAGCGTCAGTAGGCGGCGTGGTTAAGGTACTCTTGATGGCTTTCTTCAGCGACTCTCTGTGTTCCCCTCTCGGCCCTAAGTGGCGAGGGCTGGCGGCGGCGGCGGCGGTGGTGGTTGGTAGTGATGGTGGTGGTGGCGGTGCTTGGTCTCCTAAACAACACCCTCTTAAAAGTTAGGGGCATCTTAAGCACCGGGAAGCTTAACCACTCATGTCACCCGAAGCTGCCGACCGGGCCTACCTGGGGGAGTACCTGTAGGGAGTACTTGGCGGGGGGAGTACCTGAAGGGGATGCGTGAGGGATACCTTGGGGGTGGCTGGGGGGGGGATAGGTAGGGGAGGATATTTAGGTATGCTCGTTATTCTGGGTTATGTGTGTGTGTGTGTGTGTGCGTGTGTGTGTGTGTGTGTGTGTGTGTGTGTGTGTGTGTTGTATGTGTGTATGTGTGTGGTTGTTGTTGTTGAATGGGGGTTTAGGTGTAAGGGAAGCAAAAACACACACACACACACACACACACACACACACACACACACACACACACACACACACACACACACACACACGCAGATAGAGATGTATAAAGTGAAATAAAAAGGCATAAAAAGATAGAGAGAAAGAAAAAGGCAGAGACAAAGAGATTGACAATAAATAGATAGATAGATACATAGACAGACAGACAGACAGACAGACAGACAGACAGACAGACAGGCGGGTAAACACATACAAACATACACGGTTCTTTATTGCTGTTTGTATGAGTCGTTGATATTTTTTGCTGGAATGGGTGTTTTTTGTAGCGACCTTTTACATTACCTTTAATCTTCCTTTTTCATTTCGGATCACAGTGTTTTTTTTTTTCTAATATTTATAATGGAAGTAATAATAAAATAAAAACATGTCAAATTTTTTTTTATGGGTTGAATTAATTAAATTTTCTACTTTGAAGCGAGAGAGAGAGAGAGAGAGAGAGGAGAGAGAGAGAGAGAGAGAGAGAGAGAGAGAGAGAGAGAGAGGAGAGAGGAGGAGAGAGAGAGAGAGAGAGAGTGTGTGTCTATATGGGAGGGCACTGATAAAAAGTAATGACTGGTTGACTGTTGATGCTGAAGAGTGGCAGGAGAGAGGTGAGGGAGAGTGGGCGGTGAGAGGAGCAGGTATGGTGCTGGCAGGTACTGGGGGTGTGGTGGGGTTGTGGTAAGGGGTGTGGTGGGGGTGTGGTAGGAGGAGGAGGAGGAGGAGGAGGAGTAGGAGGAGGAGGAGGAGGCGTATAAAGAGGATTAAAGTATTAGTGAATTGAAAAGACGGACCCTTCACACCTTCAAGTGGGCCCATAAACTCTCTCTCTCTCTCTCTCTCTCTCTCTCTCTCTCTCTCTCTCTCTCTCTCTCTCTCTCTCTCTCTCTCTCTCTCTCTCTCTCTCACGTGGTGTCGACGGCGTGGTCCACAAAACAGTCCGGGAGGGAAAGATCGCCTAAGTAACGTGGAGTCAGCGATGCGAGGGTCGGTGAGGGCGCGCTAAGTTATTGCCCAGTTAGCTTGACATCGATAGCGGGAAAAGTGGTGGAAACGTTGATAGCCACTCACCCACCCGCCACCTCCACGCCGTCCAGAAAATGCAGGTTAATTGTGCATTCGCGACGACAGGGACAAGGAATTCGGGAAGGTTAACGTGAGCGGGGCGGGTGGTGTTGGACTGCATGTTGATTTGGGTGATGTGGTTGTGGGTTGTGGTTGTTGTGGTGTACTGGGATTCTTAATATGAGGTAATTCTAGTTATTTTTGGGTGTGGTTTTTGTTGTTTTGGTGGTTATTATGGTTGTTTTTTTGTTTGTTATGGGAGTCATTCTTGTCATTCCTGTCTTGGTCGTCATCCTTGTCGTTCTTGGTGTCTTTGTCGTCATCCTGGTCGTCATTCTTGCCGTTCTAGTCATCATCGTGGTCGTTCTTGCTACCCTGGTCGTTTCTTGTCATCTTAGTCGTCCCTCCATGATGTTGTGCAGGAGCAAAGACCACATTTTCAAACAATGGGTCTTGCCAAGTTTTCGAGATTGCGTCATCATAGCCTTCCCTGCGGTCGTCCACACTACTGTGTCGCGGGGCATCGTGGAGTCAGCTGGTCATCTTGCGTAACTACGTCGTCCGCCTTGACTCCATAGCGACAGGTAATCGACGCCCCTGAGATACAAATCTGAGGCGGCGGTGATGAGTGGTCGTGTTTTGTGTCCCTCTCTCCCTTCGCCGGCCGTTCCTGTCGCGGGGGGGATGTTTTTAACTCAGGGTTTTAAGCTGAAGATATACGAGAGTCAAGGGGCGGGCGTGTCAGCGGGCAACCTGTGTGTGTGTGTGTGTGTCCCTAGGAGGGCCGTGGGATCTGTGCACCTTTTACATGGGAAAGGTTTTGTTCTGCGTTTCCTTTTACATGTTTAAAATGTGCTGGAGGGGGAGTGAGGACTGGTAATCCCTGGGTGTGGGCTGGCATCCGAGGGCGTCTCTGGGCAAGGGTGCAGGCGCCTCTTTTGTGTCATCCGCATGTTCGCGTCCGTAGGGAGTTTTCGTCGCCTGATATTCCGGGTTTGCGAAATCGGGAGTGTTTTCGTCTCGTATTTTTACCCTGCCGCCGCCGCCGCCGCCGCCGCCTCCCCTGCCTCCATTTGTGTAGATTAAATAAACCAGCAACTGTAAATCCATATGACCCCAAAAGCAGCAAGATCCAGACTGCGTGAATTCACCGCGGCACGAATTTATTGCTTCCATAAAGACCGTCGATTGCACACGTTGCTTTCGTGCTCGTGTCTGAAGACTCCCTTCCCTCGCGGGTTAGCTATTCAAGCCGTACATCACCACAAGCTACGTGCCGGGAATCGATTCCTCATATTCCCCGACGCAAAGGGCCGGGACGCGGTGCCCCAGTCCGGGATCTGCTGCAAGGAAGACAGACGGTATTCTTTTTTTTTCTTTTTTTTGCATTCTTTTTTTCGGTGTCCAGAGGCGGCGAAACACACACCATTCCATCGGTGGCGAGGACGTAGATGCAAAGTTTCCAGCATTGCCGTTTGCTTCGGCCATTTGGCGCGCCGGTCCAGTGGGTGAGGTGTGGCAGGGCTGTGTTTTATGGCGGCCAGTCAGCAAGGTCCCGTGTGGTGGCCGACGCTGAGGCGAGGTCACTCTTAACTCAGCGGAGCATTACACTGTGACGCGCCCGGTCCACCGAGGCTGCGGGGAAGCGAGGCACAGCGAGGCACAGCAAGGCACAGCGGGGAGGGTCAAGAGAGCGGCCACCTTAATGTCTGAAGCACCCTCATGGCACAGATTTACCACTACATCGCTGCACCCTCTACACCTCGACACTTGACTTCTGTGGCCGCTGGTTAGGACACTCTGTGGCGCCTCCCAGACGGGCAGGGTGCTATGATGGTGCAGCGGGACTGGACGGGGATGGGACAAGGCGAAGTATAAGCTGATATGAGGTGGCCAGACGAAACGGAACAGAATGAAATAGACTGAGGCCGAACTGGGCGCGACGGGACGGAGGCAGATGGGGCGAGACGAGAAAATGGACAGAAGGAAACGGAATAGGACAGGACGGGGCGAGACTAAAGGGAATATAGGGTGGGGCGGACTCAGCTCAACTTTTCCTGTGGCGGGACGGGAAGGAGCGGGAAGGAGCAGGAAGGAGGACACAGGACGCGACGGGGCGTAGAGTGGGGACGGGTCGGGGTGGAAGACGGGGCGGGCCGGAGTCCACTTATCCACGGGCCGAGCTGACGTGGAGAGACAATATTGTAGCGCGGAACCTTTGCTTTCTGACGTCCTACAGCAGTTGAGTGTCGCTCCTCCTGACGCCCCGCCCAGGCCAATAACGGGAACAAGGGAACACACGCTCGGGGAGGAAGCGGCGTCTGTAATTTAGTGGAAGAAAGTGTGGTGCGGTGGCCCAGTTGGCGGCGCTGTTGCTGCTGTTGTGGCGCGCGGTGGCGAAACTGTGCCGCGTTCTCCGTAAATGTGGTGAGGGTTGATGAACTGAATGATGTCTCTCCGTTGTCGTCTCGGATGATTTTAGAACATAAGAACATAAGAAATAAGGGAAGTTACAAGAAGCCATCAGGTCTACACGTGGCAGTCCCCGTATGAAATATACCTACCTATTTCCACCTACCATCCCCATTCATATATCCATCTAATTTTAAGTTGTTGGTGTTGTGGTGATGTGGTGTAGTGGGAGAAGAGAGTGTACGGTCTCTGTTTTAGGGATGAGGCATGTCTAGTGACGTGATGGTGTGCTAATAGTGACGGTGAAGTGATGGTGACTGGTGTGGTGGAAGCGTTGGTGCCATTTCTCATCTCATTGTGATGGTGATGGTGGTAGTAGGGAAGCTACAAGATGTGAAAAACGGTCCTATATCTAGTGTTGGTAATTGTGGTGGTGGTTATGGTGACATAAAAAGAATATATATGGTTTTATAGTGGTGCTGATGATGATGATGACGGGAGTAGTAGTGGTAGTGGTGGTGGTGGTGGTGGTAGTGTCGCCATAAGCCAGCATGGGATTAATGGCGACTTACAGCCTTTATGTTCACTCTATATATATGTAAAAAAGGGAACACAGCTGTACGTGGCTGTTGCTGTGCGTTTTGCAGCAGCACCACCACAGCTTTACCGTACCTTGTCCCCTCCCATCCTTCCTCCCACCCACCATCCCCCGCCCCCCTCCTCCCACCCCTACCCCACCCTCCCACCCAGCGTGTACAGGATTCACACGAAAAATCCCTTCATAGTTTGCCGCCCATGCACTTCACCTTTCCATTACGCATACATATCCACACGCACACACACACACGCACGCACATACCACTCTGCCCATCCACATCTAAACATACTCCCCTCCCCCACT
>NC_087159.1:2030000-2065000 GCF_035594125.1 Scylla paramamosain | reverse complement strand
ACAGTACTCCAGATTGCTATTACTTTGCTTGTTTGTTTTATGGGGTTAAATTTTTTTAATACAACAAAAAGGGAAAAAAAGGTCCACTAAGGTGCCAGACCCTAAAGTAAATAGCCATAGAGAATTAAAGGAGATTACGTTTTACCATTTCCATACACAGTGAATGTTTGCTTCCACAGATCACCCATGCATTGATAACACGCAATTACCGTCCATCCTCTGCTCTTGCCTGTCTTAATAGTGACTTATTGATTAGAAGATGACGCGGGAAATCCAGTTTCTGTATCGGTACACGTCAGGGTCCACAACAAGGAACCTGTGAATGATGTGACGAGACTGACTGGCTGATTAATTTAACGAGGTGACGGTGCTCTGGCTAGTGAAGAGGAGTAGGATGAACACAGCGGTACTCGACAGACAAAAGACCCTACTGGCTTGGTGTTCAGTTGCGTCGTGTTGTGTTGTACTGTGCTGACAAGAGCGATGGGATGCTGTCAGAGTAAAAATAAGCGTGATGCTGTTGAAGAGAGCGTATACGGGGATGGAGCACACACATCGCTACTCTACATACAAAAGACCCTCTTGGGTTGATGCTGTGTTCTGTTGTGCTGTGTTGTGCCTGGGATGCTATCAGAACAAGCGTTGGCACCACCCAGCGTGACGGAGGGTTATGGAGCGGCTGCTTGAAGGTCTGTCGCGTTGATGGGAGCCGACCCGCTGTCCATCTCAGTCCGCCACACACATACACACACACACACACACACACACACACACACACACACACATACACTTGATTTGATGCATGGGTCTGTCAATGTAAAGAGTCCCGCCCGCTCTTCTGTGATGACTACTGACTGACTCGTCCTCTCCTGTCCTGCCGCTAGTTAGATTCTTGTTGGGCCAGTGTCTCGAAAATAAATAAATGTATAATAAAATGAAAGGTAATGGAAGTTTGTTTATAAAGTAATGAGTAAGCAGTGTGTTTTGGGGTGTGATTGAAAAGTGTACTGGGGTGATTGAAGTGTTTGTTTCAGTCTTAAGTGGACCCTACACGATTCTTATATTATTGACACAATATATAGACTAATTTTTATTGTGCAATAAAATATCAAACTCTTTTTGATGTCTTCAGTATATTGTGTCATTCTTCAGTACCGCCCCTTCACTGTCAGTAATATTGTACAATAAGGAATATTGCGCAATAATATTGATCGTGTAGGGTCACCTTTAGGGAGGTTTGGTAATGGTGGACATGAAGAGGACTGAGGAGAGGAGTGGCTTTGGTGTGTGTGTGTGTGTGTGTGTGTGTGTGTGTGTGTGTGTGTGTGTGTGTGTGTGTGTGTGTGTGTGTGTGTTCTTAGTCTGAGAAGCTGATGTGTGTGTTGTGTTGTAGTCGGTGGTTATGCCTGCCCTCTCTCTCTCTCTCTCTCTCTCTCTCTCTCTCTCTCTCTCTCTCTCTCTCTCTCTCTCTCTCTCTCTCTCTCTCTCTCTCTCTCTCTCTCTCTTGAAGAATGATCTCAAGCTTAGGAAATGCTTTATTTTTAGGAGGAAAATGGACCGGCGAGGGCAAGAGAGAGAGAGAGAGAGAGAGAGAGAGAGAGAGAGAGAGAGAGAGAGAGAGAGAGAGAGAGAGAGAGAGAGCACTTTATCATGGGCAGTCCGTGGTGGGATCTCGATGGCTACCTCTCCCCTGCACTAGAGGGAGACAGAGGTTTGCGCAATGACCGGATTTACTATGGCAATGACGGTGCGCGGGGCCCTCCCTCCCCCACAAACTTGCGGCGCCGCGAGGGGATGAGAACGAGGCAAGTCGCGAGTCATACTAAGGTCCTGTTTGTTGAGCTTTGCCTTTCGTAAGACTGCGTGTATTCGTCGCTGGGAGACTCAGGTTCAGATTAACGAAGAATAGCACTAAACACAGTGAAAATGGAGTGCGTCACGTTTTTCTACTATATCATTACTGCTTCTGGCGAGATCCCACACTGCTTCCCTCACTACTGAGACTCATACTCTTAAACACTTCTGTACCTCATCCTGACTGCGTTTAACAGGCTTTAGTAGAAGTTACGAGGATCTTCAGGAGCGTTTTCATGGCCCTAGTGATAGTTTAACAAGGACTCTACACCTACAAAGGATAAAGCACTCATGAGAACCTGGGTTATCATCTTAGTGCCCTTTGAAAACAGTCCTGGTGAGAGAGTAAAGTGTTTAAGGTTTAAGGCTGCGGGAGTGAGAGACGAGGAGCTGTAAACGTGGAGGCGTAGCGTGGGTGGTGGTGATGGTGGTGGTGGTGGTGGTGGTGGTGCGTTCTAGTAAAGGAGACCGACGCAGACTGTTCCTTGTCCCTCTACGGCTTGCTCAGTGACGAAAGGTGAAACTGAGACGCATGCAAAGCTTAGCCATCATGCTTTACAATGACTGAGGCCAGGTGTTCCATGCCACTCTCAGGGATTTGCAGCACACACACACACACACACACACACACACACACACACACACACACACACACAGAGAGACACACACACACACACACACACACACACACACACACACACACACACACACACACACACACACACACACACACACACACACACACACACACACACAGACGTCGCTACATGATGAATTTCATTGAACTATTTTTTTACAACTATATTTTGCAACTGAAATTGACGGTAACAACTTCAGTCGTTGCACTATTTTTCGGAACCTCAAATCTCTCTCTCTCTCTCTCTCTCTCTCTCTCTCTCTCTCTCTCTCTCTCTCTCTCTCTCTCTCTCTCTCTCTCTCTCTCTCTCTCTCTCACCCACTACATTTTATCGCGCATGCTCTAGTCAGTGTGTGCATTCATCTTTTCCTACCTGCCTGCCTGCCTGCCTGCCTCCTACCTGTGTGCGCCCCGCCAGGTAGGATCCCTTGGGGCTACACACACCTCTTATATACCCTTTTCCCCCATGATGGGTGACGAGGGGCGATGATAGCACCCGTGAGTGAATTATAGAGGTTAGCTTGATTATATAGAACCTTTCTCCTTATCCCTCTCTTTCTCTCCCACCCATCTCTCTCTCTCTCCCTCTCCTCCTCCCCCGTAGACCTATAGGGTGTCCTTATCCCGGCGGTTAATTGAGTTATCCACCCAAACAAGGCCCCGCTAACGATCCCATTAATTAAGAGGTGATTCATGGACCTCACCTGAGTAACCTTTTGCTCATGCCCTTCTTCCTCGTGCCCCTTACCCACCTGTGCTCCTGCCCTTCCTGTACTCTTTGTTCTTTGTCCTTCTCTTCCCTTCCCTCTCTTGTGCCGCTCGCTTCTATGTTCTGTCCTTCCCTTCCTCTGTCTCTCTTTCTTTCTGTGCCTCTTCGGTTCTCTATTCTTTGTCTTTCCTTCTCTTCCCTCTCTCTCTTTCTCTCTCTCTCTTTCTCTTTTCCTGTCTTTTAATGCTTGTCTTGTCACTATTCTTATTTCTTATTGTCATCCGCTTCGTATTTATCTCTTCCTTCAGTGTGTTTTGTATTGTTTCTTTGTTCTTTTGCTTTGTTATTGTTGTTGTTGTTGGTGTTGTTGTTGTTGTTGTTGTTGTTGTTGTTGTTGTTGTTGTTCCTGCTATTACTACTACTACTAGTACTACTACTACTGCTACTACTACTATTGCTACTACTGCTATTGTTATTTTGCTGTTATTATTGTTGTTGCTGTTGTTATCATCATCATCATCATCATCATCATCATCATCATCATCATCATCATCATGGCAGAAGTAATAGGAATAATGATAATAATAATAATAATAATAATAATAATAATAATGATGATGAAAGCTGTAATAATAGTGATAATTGAGTCACTTGGCCGGAAAATTATTCTCGTAATGCACCTTTTAGTCCCAAAGCTCCAATTTTAATTAAATAAAACAATTTGGAAGAACTGAGTGCTATATCTTTGTCCAGATCTCTCTCTCTTTCTCTCTCTCTCTCTCTCTCTCTCTCTCTCTCTCTCTCTCTCTCTCTCTCTCTCTCTCTCTCTCTCTCTCTCTCTCCTAGAATATCGCTCACTTTTAACTCTCTTTAAAAATTCTGAGCAAAATTTCCTCATATTTTTCCACCTCGATCCCGTTTGGAGAGAGAGAGAGAGAGAGAGAGAGAGAGAGAGAGAGAGAGAGAGAGAGAGAGAGAGAGAGAGAGAGAGAGAGAGACGAACAGACAGGTAGAGAAAGAAAAGAGAAAGTAAAAGAGAAGAAAAGAAGAAAAGTAATGTCTGTCAGGAAAGATGATAGAGAAAGAAGTGAAACAAGAGAGAGAGAGAGAGAGAGAGAGAGAGAGAGAGAGAGAGAGAGAGAGAGAGAGAGAGAGAGAGAGAGAGAGAGAGAGAGAGGGGCGTCGGTAGCGGCAGTAGAATATAACAAGACTGCCCTCAGCATTATAGTTCTCGTTTTCTTTTTCACGTACACTATATTATTATGAAAATATGTGAGTGAGAAAGACGAGAGAAAAAGAAAACGTGGCGGGGATGAATCGTGCCTGCTTTTGGACTTGATGGTGGTGGTGGTGGTGGTGGTGGTCAGTAACAACAACAGCACTAATAATAATAATAATAATAATAATAATAATAATAATAATAATAATAATAATAATAACAATAATAATAATAGCAGTAACAACAGGGTAGCATGAGAAACATTCCAGCAACTCCTGATTAGAATTACATGAGCTGCGTGGCACATAAGCACATTTGAGGAGGATTAGTGAAGGAGGAGGAGGAAGAAGAAAAAGAAGAAGAGGGACAAGAGGAAGAGGAACATGAAGACAAAAGAGTAACGTGTTGAATGTCTTCGTTAATTTGCTTATACATATTAAATTACTCTCTAACTTATTACTTCCATTGATAATTTGATTTATTTACGCATTCATTTATTCATTTGTTCACTTAGTCGCTCATGAATACGAGCAGAGTCCAAGGAAAAAGCAGCCTGCATGTGTGTGTGTGCGTGTGTGTGTGTGAGTGTGTGAGAGAGAGAGGGAGTCTATTCCTTACACCTTCTGCATTTCAAGTGTTTCTCCTTCACGTTTTAGAATACAAGAAGAGAGAGAGAGAAAGAGAGAGAGAGAGAAAAAAAATGGAAGTTTGCGAAGTGCAGCAGAGATGGAGAGAAGAAAGTTCTTTTAAGGAATAACTCCATCAAAGGAGGATCAGTTATCTCCATTAAGGGGGAAGAAAAAGTTTTCCTTCCCGCGTGTTAGTAATAGGTGTTTCTTGCCCCGCGCATACATCACTGCTGGGCGTGCGTCTGGCGTGACGTGGCGTGGTGTGCGGGCGAGGAGGCGAGGAGGTGAGGAGATGGTGCCTGGAACTCTCTATCAACTCCTGGAAAGAATGTAAGTAAGGTGGAGTTTGAATCGCTCTGTTAAAGGATGAAAACTTAAAAGACTTATTTTTTTTCTGTATGTCTGTCTGTCTGTCTGTGTTCCTTTGTTTCTCCTTTATTCTCTTTTGTCTTTTTTTTCGACCTTTTTTTTTTTCACTGTGTATTTTTATTATCCTGCCTGTATATTTCCTTTTCTCCAGTTTTGTCTCCCTTTATTCAGCGTCTCTTGATCCTTAATCAGTCTTTGTTTCTCAGCTACAGATCCCTAATTTCCTCCTTTCCTTTGTTTCCTTTCTTACCTATCTTTATCTTGTCATCTCTCTATATATCTCCGCTATTCTTTTCTTTATCTGTGTTATGTCCTCCGCTTTGTTTTCCTTGTGTTCTTTCATATCTTTATCCTTCTGGTCCATTTTTGTTTTTGTTCGCTTATTCTCCGTCCTAATCTCTCTTTGTTTGTGTGATCTTTGTATGATGTTTGTATCATCTATCCCTTATTCTTTATTGCTTTGTCTGTTTCTCCGTGTGTATTCTTCTGTTCGTCTTTATATATTTTCAGTTTCTCTTTATCTTTATGTATAATCCCTGTATTTTTCTCCATCTGTTTCTCCTTTTCCTATTTTTCACTTTTGGTTGCATCTCTCTCTATCTATCCGTGTCCATTTGTCTTTGTTCCTATGTGTCAGTTCCTCAGTTCTTGTCAATCTCTCTCTCTCTCTCTCTCTCTCTCTCTCTCTCTCTCTCTCTCTCTCTCTCTCTCTCTCTCTCGTTTATTTTGGCTGCGTTTCTCTGTCTCTAACTGTTTGTTTTTGCCTATTGTCTGTCTATTCTTTGTATCCGGCCTTTATCTTTCGTCCCTTCTTGACACACACACACACACACACACACACACACACACACACACACACACAGGTAGCTATTTTCCTGCTTCGTCTTCTCTACTTTTCTCTTTCCGTGGTAACTTTCTTCATTCTCTGAGTTTCCCACTTAAGAAGTCACTCACTTATTCACGTGTTTATTTACTCATTTATTAATTGGTTTCTTCTTTCCTCCTCATTGTTTTCCCTTGGGGCAGTTGGTTACTGTTGGGGGAAAGGGATAGTGGTGATGGTGGTGGTGGTGGTGGTGATGGTGGTAGTGATGGTAACAAAGATAGTGGTGTTGGTGGAAATGGTGATGATAATGATTTTGCTGGAATGGTGATAGCATTGTTATTGTTCTTGGCAGTGGAGTGTTGTTGTTGTTATTGGTGGTGGTGGTGGTGGTGCTGATGGTGCTGTTGTTGGTAGTGGCGGAGTGGTAGAGGTGATGCGCGCCACTGTTGGTGTTGCAGGTGATGGGATAGTGATAGCACTGTTTTTGTTCCTGGGAGTGGTGTTGTTGTTTAGGAGATGGTGGTGGTGGTGGTGGTGGTGGTGGTGGTAGTGGTGGTAGTGGTGGTGGTGGTGATGCGCGGCGGGCTGGCGGAGAACAAACAGGTTGTCAGCTTGAAGGGATCAGCTGCGGGGCGTCCATAATGTGGAAATAGTCTCTCCTTTTTTGGCGTCTGATAAAGCTTTGCCTTACTCCAGTTAAGAAGCTTTATGGGTGTGGCGGCTGTGCTTTGTACTCACGCCTAAGTAAGGAGAAAGAACCATCACACACACACACACACACACACACACACACACACACACACACACACACAATAACAAATCCATGAAAATACGATAAAATAGTAACATAAGAACACAAAAATCAGAAAAGCTGCAAGAATCTGCCAGGCATACACATGGCGGTCCCTGTGCTAGGAGTGGTGGAGGCGTACATTCGCATCAAGGGAGGGCGTGAGTCAGAGTTGTTATGTGATTTAATTCTAAATCGCTGTGCCTGGCTCGTGTTTGTTGGTGTTGTTGATGTGTGGCGGGGAGAGTGGGTGTTTGTGGCGGTAAACTCTTTAGCAAACTAATATTTCTGTACAGGCATGTTTTGGTGAATTAAATAAGTTACATTGTTGGTTTGTTTGTCTATTTTCTCATCCTCTGTTCGTTTATACAATTTCACTTCCTGCACGTAACAAAAGGGTCATGCATATTTATGAAGGAATTTGTTTTACCACATGTTTAGGTCATCAACATATTTTACGTCATCCCGGGGAAACCTTAGTACGTATATTAGCCAAGAACTTTAAATTGTCCCTGGAGTAAAGGAAAAACCGTGACCGCTAATTAGTTGTGTGTGTGTGTGTGTGTGTGTGTGTGTGTGTGTGTGTGTGTGTGTGTGTGTGTGTGTGTGTGTGTGTGTGTGTGTGTGTGTGCCATTTCCACGCATGTCCCGCATTTGAGAAGTCTGGTGCTGTCTGTGCCGGCAAAAAAGTCACCTGAGCTTGATTACTTACCACGTGCAGGTAATTCCCGAGAGTTTCCGCTTGGCACGCGTCAGTCCGCAGCCAACATGACGGAGAGGATGGAAAGCTCCGCACTACAATACTAATTTACCCCGCGAGGTGACATGAGCGGCGAGGCACCACCGACACACATTAGCGAGCGGCGGCGGCTTGTTTACTTGGGACCCTTGCAGCGACGCGGTTCCCCTGAGGGCAGGACATCAGATGAGGGAGAAAGGCTCCGTTTAGATGAATGTTGCCACATCGAGACAGCTCATCCCTAAAGAGGCGGCCAGATAGCACGCCTGACACAAGGTTGGACGCCTCCTGTCTGCTGGGTGGCTGCCATGCGAGGCGCCGCTGGATGACCTGCCTGGAGATTGCCGCGCTGCAGGGCGGTGCGTGGCGGCGTGTGACGGTGTGTTTCTGCCGCTAAGATTATTCTCGTCTTCTGTGAGACGTGGCGGCTCGGCTCACCTCGTTTTTCGCGGAGTGACTCTAATTTGCTTCCTGGTAAAAACGGGGCAGAAAACATTAACATTTTGCCGTCATGGTCATGAATATCCAGAGAATTTGGGTGCGGAATACTCGGGCTGAGGAGCGCCGCCCGGTGCACTGTCGCTACCGGTCAAGAATATTTCACCTGGAGATGTTACGTCTTTAAAATGAACTACTGAATTTCTCACTGCGTCTACATTAACCTCATGATCAATACAACCACCATTAGTAACACGGAAATTAAGTGTTTTATAATTAAGGAACATTATGCAAGAATATTTCATCAGCAGATGTTTTCTCCTTAAAATGAACGACCTAAGCTCTCATTGCGTCTACATTAACTTCATAATCTATACAACCACCATTACTAACACGGAAATTTAATGTTTACGTATTTAAGCAACATTGTGATGAAACATTAGCGGGAATCATTAGCTGCATTAAGCATCATTAACGTGGTGATGCGGTTAAATGAACACCTCTCTTTGGCGTCCCACGAGTGTTGGCATAATGGACCCACTCACCACCCTGGCCCGCCCTGGTATCCTCGCAGCAGCCTGGGAGTGTTCTCACCAGCGCGGCCTTGAGATGTCCCTGTCCCCACGCGGTGCTCTGATGGGGATGATTTCCAGACCACTGATATCCTGTTCCAGCAAATTGAGATCCTGGAGCGCTTGTTTGTCTTCGGCTGAGTAGTGTAATTACTGTGTGTGTGTGTGTGTGTGTGTGTGTGTGTTCACAGCAATACAACTAACTAGCTTACTACTAATTTTCATACCTCAAACGTGAGACTACAAAGGCAGTACTTAATGACTTACTAACTGACTGCAAAATTCACGTTTCTCACATTAAAAGAAAAAAAAAAAAACACCCAAATTCATCCCTCACATTGAAAACTAAACAATACCGTGAGGAGAAAAACAATCAAGCTAACCATCAGACACAACCCAACAGAACTTACCCAGCATTTGCATGGGGAACTACCAGCTTTCTTTTGACAAACCATTGCTAGGGTGTAGTTTGCGGTGGTGGCGACGCGCTGCTCCAGAAAAGGACTGTGGCGATGAGCAGGCAGCGGTGGTGACTCGCGGCGGTGCTGAACGGCCGGCTAGCGTGCACAGGCGGCGTGGCTGGTGACGCTAAGTGGTCCCTCCCTCCCGGCGACCTCCTGAAGCAAGGGCGGGAGGAAGGGAGCGGTGTGAGACGCTAGTGAAGTTATTTGTGTTGGGAAGAAAGTGGTGCAGCATAACAGACCCGTATCCAGAAACGCTTTGCTCTCTCACCGCGACTATTTTCCAAGGCCACAGATGATTAGCCGGGTTCCCACGAGTGTTTCTCCCATTAACAATATAGAAACTTTGTTAATCTGTCACTTGAACCACAAAAACATCCTTAAAAATCCGTGTAACTTCAACTAGAACATTTTTTAAAGTAGTGGAGGTGCGGCGCGGAAGTGTTTCAGAATCACACACACACACACACACACTGTGAACCCTCAGGCCTCGTTCGCTTCTAAGATTCTTGTGTGATGTGAAAGCCGCTTTGAGAGAATGTTTCGAGATTCCGAGGCTTCAGGGGTTGCTACAGGCTGGCATATTTGTCTGTACCTACGTCTCTCTCTCTCTCTCTCTCTCTCTCTCTCTCGGGACGTAATCTGTAGTCTCGTAAACAGGAAACATCATCAATTACCAATCATTATCATCACCATTTAGTTTTACTCGTAATTTAAAGCGATAAAACATTGGGGAGGGAAAAATCCTGTCAGAAAGGCGTACTCTTGTGAACTGAGAGAGAGAGAGAGAGAGAGAGAGAGAGAGAGAGAGAGGGGTGGTAGGATTTGAGCAATGAGTGGTGAGCAGAGGCAAGGCAGCCAGCTAGTACATGCTGAAAGAATCAGGCTTAGGGCATCAGCAGCGCAGCATTAGTGGAGCAACAAAGTGGAGAGGCAGTGCAGTGTTGAGTTGGTGTAAAACTGAAGAGCATCAAGTGAGCGAGGGGTGGCGGGCGCGGGTTCAAGGGAGGCGAGGCGTGTTATAACCTGCGTCTCGAAGTCAGTGGGAAGGTAAAGCAGTTTGTGGTGTGACGGGTGTTTAGAAGAGAACGTCAGACTGTCAGATCGACATGAGTGACTTCCTTTGGACTTAACTGAGTGGATGAGTAAAACCTGCATCGCCATTTTGGACTTAACTGGCCGGAAAAGTAAAGGATGCAGCTTCACAATGTTAGATCATGATTAGTGACTTCCTTTCAACTTGACTGATTGGATGAGTAAAACATGCATCGTGACGCTCTCGGATGAAGTCGTGTAGCTTGTTTTGAATTGATCTCAGTGGAAAAGGGAAAGTAAAAGACGTAATCGCAAAGTGTCACGAGTAATTCCCTTTCAACTTAACTGAATGATAAGTAAAATAACCACGCTGTCAGGTCAAGACAACCAACTTCTGTGAACTTAACTGAACGTATAAGGGAAAACAAAACGTGCAAGTTCAAAATGTCAGATTGAGAAGAGTAACTTTGAATTTACGTAAGCCAGAAAATTAAACCTATATCATCATTATGTCAGAATAAGTCAAGTAAAAGTAAAACCTCAAGTGTAATGGAGGTGATAGTCATGAATGAAGATTAACAGAGAAGGTGCAGTGAGATATACAGTCGGGGACAAAAATAATGATCCAATCTCCTTTACCACGTGTCCCAGGCAGACTCCCTTTACACGCGGCGGGTCACAGTGGAGCAGGAGGGGTTAGAGGGAGGGACGAGAGAGAGAGAACAGGAGGTGGGGTGAGGGCAAAGTACATTTACATGCTTCAGAATACAAGAATATAAGGGAGGCTGGAAAAAAAAAAAAAAAAAAACAGCAGGCCTACACGTGGCAGTCCCTTTATACAAAATACCTGCCTTTATCCAACTGTCAATCCTACTCATACTAGGAACTAATTGTATTTCACTGCCAGGTATTTCAAATGTGTATGGACCAAGATGCATCAGAATCGTGTGGTTTTGTTGTGCTGTTAGTATGTTGAATTATTCTATTGGTTTGTGGAAACATCATTAAGTTTTGTGGATCATTTTGAGAAAGTGGTTTATTTTTTTGACCTTTTTTAAGCTTTCTTTATTCAAGAGAGAGAGAGAGAGAGAGAGAGAGAGAGAGAGAGAGAGAGAGAGAGAGAGAGAGAGAGAGAAATAAACCGGACAGAGACACATGGACAAAGAGAGATAGCTTCATAATCAAGGTGAGTGCTTCTTCGTGTGTACATGAGGGAAAAAAATAACACACACAGCAGGTGACGTGATTACCTGACAAATAGTGTGAAAATGAGATAAACCCGTCATCACCGCTGGACCATTTAGTGATTAACGAGCCGATAGGACACTCATTAGGTAGCGATGTGGTGTTCATCAGACCCCAGCTCACTGTTCGAATCCCGCTAGAGAGAGAGAGAGAGAGAGAGAGAGAGACCCTGACTTTTTTTTTTACCACCTGCAGCAGTTTGTTCAGTCCCTCCTCACTGACTCTCTGATTACGCCGCCGAGTGAGCCACCGCAAGGGAACAAGAGACGTAGATTGAAGAAAAAAATAATAGAAAAGAGAGAGGAGCGTAGTAATGTAAAAGATATTCAAGGTCCGTGTCGTGTTGTCAGGTAATCTTTGGGGAGGTGAGGTAAAAAAATAATGTAACGTTGTAAAGATGTTAATGTTCGTGTCAATTTATCTGAAAAGGAATGGCGACTCGTGGCCTAGGTGTTGGTAAAGAATAAGTAAATAGATTAGTAAATTAATAAAAGTGAATAAAAATGGGTAGATAGATAGATAGATAGATGGGTTAGTAAATTAATAAGTAAACAATAAGTGGAATAATATGCGGTAAAAAGGAAGAAAATGGTGGAATAAAATGCAATCAAAATCAGTGGGGTGACTAAACTAAACTGGCCAACTCTTTTGGGCCTATAGTTTATCTTTTTATTTGATTTATTTGACTTTTTTTTTTATATGGAAGGAATTACATATAGAGCAGGTTATTTTCTTCCATTTTTTTTTCTTTTTTGTGCCCTTGACTCCATTGCTAAACACGTCAGAGAAGAAAAACTGCACTTGTTAAGATCCTGTACGTCGTGTCGTGAGTTCTTCAACACTGAACCAAACCAGTGAACCATGCAAGGCGTTGATATCAGAAGAAGAAAAGTCATCTCGTATGCAACAGAAATAATATAGTAAAAAGTTGAAAAGTCGTGTCGTTAAGATGCTGGAGGTCGTGTCGTTGAGGTAATCAATGTTGAGCCAAACAAGTCAGGATTTGAGTCCAGAAAAGAATGGACTTATATTCAGTGGAAATATTATGCAAATGGTAGAAAAAGTCATACTGTCAGCATCATGTGGGCCGTGTCGTTAGGGTAATCTACTCTGAAACAAACAAGTGAAGCAGGAAGAACTTGATGGTACAAATAGAAAATGGTGACCGTACGTGCAAAGGAAATACGTAAATGATAGGAAAAATGTGATAGTTAAGGCTGTGTCGTTTGGTAACATACAACTTAGCAGCGAAGCAAGCAAGTCCTCAGTGTCAGCAGTGTCGGGGGGAAATTAAACCATGGAAGAACTAAATATCAGAAAAAAAAATACCATAATGCAAAGGAAATGTATAAACGATAAGAAATAGCACAATTGTTAGTATAGATTGCGTCATTAGGTAATCTACAACTTAACAGCGAAGCAAGCAAGTTCTTAGTATCAGAAAGAAAGACATATTAGCACTCATATACAAAAGGAAACGCGGTTATAATAAGAAACAGTACAGTTGTTAATATAGATTGTATCGTTAGGTGATCTACAACTTAACAGCGAGTCATACAAGTCCACCATGTCAGAGAAAAAAGGATGAACTCAAATTGCAATGTGAAAATGTAAGTGACAGGTGATGAAACAGAGTTGTACCAGGTTCACGTATGCAAATCCAGCGTGTGTTTTGCATAGCGCCTCTCCAGTCAGCTGATAGTCACGTAATGATCATGCTGAGTATTTTTGGTAGTTTAACTCTCCCCCAAGAGAAGCAGGTCGTTTTACTGTGCTGATTTTAGATGATGCTTTGTTTCTCTAATCATTGTGTATTTTTGGTTTCATATTTCTTTGTTTTGCTTTTTTATTTATTTTTTTGTTTATTTTTCATCACCGTTTGTTTTAATTTCTTGTCTGTTTTATCTTACTGGCCTTTTGATACTATTTTTTTTTTCGTTTCATTCTTCTATTTACCTTACTAGTCTTTTTTTTTATGCTATTTCATTTTTCTTGTCTAATCACCATTCACTTTCCGCTTGACCCTTTCTGTTTACTTTTTATTTTATGCGCAAGGGAGGTAAACTCTAAATAAAGCAGAAAAAAAAAGTAGGAAGATAAACAGCAAGATGAAAACTAAAATACCTGGTGATGAGAAAAAAAAAAAAAAAAAAGAAACGGCGTCAGAAATCTCGTATAACAAACAGGATAATGAAACCGTTGATACTTTCCTCGTACACACAAAAAGAGAGAGAGAAAAAATATGATTCCCTTTTAAACATTTACCTCAACACCACCTCACCTAGCTCTCCCCACACACAACACACACCACACAGAAGACCCCCATGAAAAAAATATTCCTTCCCCACAAGTTAAACCCAACGATACACAAGAGAGAGAAATCATAGTTGAGAATCCTGGTGCATTGAATACGCAGGAGACGTGAACAACCGCCAGGTAATGACAGGTGCAGTGCAGGTAACCTCGTCTCCCCGCGCGCTACAAAAGAGGAAGGGTTGGCTGTGAATATCTTGTCCACATTTTTCTCTTGTTGCCTAAAGGTCATGCAGGCAGCCTTGTTAATTGCACCTCGCCTACATCCGAACATCACCTGAACGCCCTAAGGTGGATGTAGACAGGTGTGCGAGTAGGCTGGGACGTGTTATATAGGAGTTCTAGATTATGTGTACTGTGTTGAGAGGAAAATTAACAAATAAATTGCAGGACGGGTGTGCTGAATGTAAGTTTTGGGATCTGTGTGTTATGTTGAGAAGAAAATGGATGAAGAAACTGTATGAGAATAAAACAAAAAGGCGAGGAAGGAGAGAGAGAGAGAGAGAGAGAGAGAGAGAGAGAGAGAGAGAGAGAGAGAGAGAGAGAGAGAGAGAGAGAGAGAGAGAGAGAAACGGTACTGCAGGTCTTGTTGAGGAAAATTACACGAAAAACTAGTCTTTTTTTTTTTTTTTTTTACATTTTTCCTCCTTCCTTTCTTCGTGTCTTTTTGTTCTTACATTTTCTGTTCACCTGGCTATATATCTATCAGTTTATCTGTCTACCTGCTTTTGTATCTACTTATCTATCTGCCTGTCTTTTTATATATCTGTCTAACTATGTATTTGTATCTTTGCATCTGTATCCATCTGTCTGACCTCCAGATTGATAGTTATAATAATAATGATAATGATAATAGTAATAGTAATAATAATAATAATAAAAATAATAATAATAATAATAATAATAATAATAATAATAATAATAATCTCTTTGTGTAAGTTCGTATTAGTTTCCAAGCTCGGACGAAACCTGCAACGAATAGGTGTGTGTGTGTGTGTGTGTGTGTGTGTGTGTGTGTGTGTGTGTGTATGTGTGTGTGTGTGTGTCCATCAAAAACCGTACAGAAAAATTACGTGGAAAATATTTGAAACACGACAATTGCTTGACCGGATGGAAAAATGCGGTCCCTTAACATCACAACCGCCACCATCCCCACCACCACCACCACCAGTACAGTAATAACAACAATCTTTGGCAAGACTGCTTCTCGCGTCCCTGCTGAGAACAAGTCTTACCTGCAATAACTTGAGTAAGACTAGGTAGTTCTGGAAATGTGTAAAGCTTGTTATCTGTATTCCTCGGTGACCCTCAGCCGCGCGCACACACACACACACACACACACACACACACACACACACACACACACACACACACTTATAGATAGAGAAGGATGCATCAATATGTAAATAGGGGAACAGAAACAGACAGGAATAAACAAATAAGAAGAGGGAAACAGATTGATAATATAAAGATGTACGTACAAACACACACACACACACACACACACACACGTCAACACGATCCCTCACAGTTTAACACAACTTGAGTACATTTATTTAAAGTTCATATCCTGCCACTAGAATTTACAGGAGAATCTCTTTCACAGATTGTCAGATAAGGTTTCCGGTATCGGTATCACTTAGCCTGGGTTGCCGCGGCAGACTCAACTTCACGACAAAGGCTGTAATCTGAAACGCTTTGCTCTCTCATCACTACTATTTTCAAAGGACACAGAGATGATTAACCTAGCTCTCATGAATGTTTCTCCTGATGATAATATAGAAATCTTGTTAATCTGTCACTGGAATTATAAAAAAAAAAACACTCTTAATAATCTTTGTAACTTCAAGTAGAGCCTTTGGAAAGTAGTGGAGGTGCGGCGCTGAAGTGTTTCAGAATATGGTTCGAAGAATCTCTCGAAGCTATCCCGAACACCTGCGCTGAGAGCAATACGAGGAGGTGTTTTATCCAGGTTTTTGTATCTTCCTCTCTAACTGCAGGTCATTGGTTTCAGACTCCACAGGTGGGCGGGCCAGGTGGGCGTGGGACACCTGGCAGTGGGTGGACCGCGCGTTAAATACTCTCGTTGCTCGCGATTAAGTTTCCGCCACACGCCCGGAAGGTCTTTTTAAGTTCCTATAAGTGCACTTAAACACTCCAATTACCTGTGCGAGGGAGGGACTACAGGTGAGTGAATGTTGGGACCCCTTGGCCTGGTCCTCTTTAATAAAGTGGCGAGGCGAGGCTGGGGGCGGCGGGACCTGTGGCGCCGCGTTCCTCTCCTCGCCTCTCCCCGCACCGCGCAGCGCACTTGAAGAATGTTGAGCGTCACACTCGGGCTTGTAAATATCCTTCAGGATTTAAGTTATCTAAGTTATCGCTGCTGGAGGGACGCACGACACGCATTGTTGATGTACAGCGGTACGTTTGTGCGTGCCTTGACCTGGTGTGTGTGTGTGTGTCAGAGCATGTGTTCCTGAGCGGTGCGGAGCGGCCTGAGTGGGGCGGTGCGGGCTGTGCCTGGCGGCCCTCTGCTTTACTTGGGATATTGTTATTTCAGTCATTAATTTTCACTCTGAAAGAAATGCAATTGCACAGAATTGCTTATGCTTACATGGACATGTCGACGGTCCGTTATTTTCTTTTCCGAAGTGAGTGCCTCGCCTCCTCACCCTTCCCCACCCACGCAGTGCAGCAGCTGTCGCGCCCCTAATGGCACGATGATTCGCCTCGCTGGAGCACCGGCGACCAGCGCGGCACCACCGGCCTCCTGGCAGCGACACTGACAGTATTAACACTTTTCCTGACAAACTGACACGAAAGCTACACTTGATCATTGCTTTAAAAGTTTACTAAAGGTGAGGCAGCGAGGCAGTGATGACATGCTGTCTGGCGAGGGCCACACCCCCCGCTCCTCGCTCCTCCACGAGCTGCCCCGCCACCCGCCAGATCGCTCACTTTCCTACAGCGACATTTAGTTTTTGCATTGACCATTTAAAGCGAGACTTACCGTCATGTAAGAATGTTTTTATTCAAGACATGGCAGCAGAGATTTATACCTGCAATGCAAGACTTGCGTGTGTTAACGAGGCTCTTGACGCTGATGGCCACCGCGGGGTGAAGCTCTTGTTACTGGAGTTGCTGTTACTGCCGCACGCACGCCTTGTCCACGCACTGCCCCACCGCGGTGACCTGTCGCCCGCGTTTTCAGACACCGCAGACATTGATGAAAGGTCCTGTTTCTCATCATTAATGGAAGACCTAGGCTGTCTCTTGTCGCTAATTTGAGTCACCTTGAGAAAACGGACAGACATGTCGTTTGGTGAGGTCAAGCGCCTGGTGGCCGCCTCAAGGCTGAGTACCTCGGTCACCAGGCACGTGACTTGATTATTAAGTAATTTGACCATTGTCCAGCGCGCGTTGCACAAGCAGCGGCCTGAAGTGCATGAGGGAAATGTTTTCTCTTGCCAAACGTTTGTCTTGCTCCCCTTCCTTCCCATCCCTCCCCTCCCTCCTCACGCTTTCTTGGTCAGTGTCTTGCACAAGGAGCTGAGTGTCGTGTTTTGCTTTGGGCGCGCGTGGTGAGCAGCGGCAGGCACCGGGGGAGTCCATCAGGCGTGGAGATCCTCAGGCCACACGCGCGTCATGACAAGTGGCGGCGGCTGGTAGCGGCGCGACGAGAGTGGAATGTTGGAGTGGATGGCATGATGCAACAGGGAGGCGGAGTAGCATGAGGTGGAGTGTGTCGCGACGCGTGGTGGCGCCGAAGTGCAAGGAGGAGGGGAGGAGGGGGAGGGGGAAGGGATCAGCTGGTGGTGGGTGTGTTATTCCGTCTCCCATGCACTCCGAGCTGGCCGCCCCGGAGACAGCGGCAAACGAGGCTGGAGAATTTGGCTGCAGGCTTGTTGTGTGTTTCTGGCTGTGAAATGGCGGTGCGTTGTGGCTGTGGCTGCTTCCCCTTGCTGTTGTTGTTGTTGTTGGTGGTGGTGGTGGTGTTCTTGCTTGTCATTTTTTTTCCTTCTAATTTAACGTAACGACCCTGTGTCTGGAATTGTATGTCTTGCACTGCGTCTGTTCTCTTTGCTTCGCTTCTCTCTAAAGGATTCCTGACATTTTTCTCATCTTTTGTTTTTTTTCTTCTAACCTACGAATTCTTTATCCTAACGTTTTTTTATTATATTTTTTTTTCTATTATTCTTACTTCCCTGTTTTTCACTGCCACTCAACCTCCATTCTTACCAATCTTTCACAGGTACTCACAATCCATCACTGTCACCCATCCATCACTGTTACCACCTGCCAATCATTTCACTGTTACTTACCTTTCAGTTACTCATCCATTACTATCATCCATCCATCACCTAACCTTCTATCACTGTCCCCCATCACTTACCCACGCAGTACTGTTACTTACCGATCTCCTTACTCATCATTCATTGCCATGTATTCCTTTCCCACCAGTCATTCACCCAGCACATTGACCTTCCTTCACTCTCGCCCTTCACTTACCCATCTATTGTTGTTACTCGTTCGCCTCCTTACTCACCCCTCAGTGCCATGTATTCCTGCCCCTCCTGTGTATTCAGCGGTGCATATATCAAGGCCCTCACACTCTCCCACTCTCACACTGTAGCGCCGCACTGCACACACTCACACTTTGCCTTCCTCGCGGCACGTTTTCACGGCGCCCCAATTTACGCGGCAGCACACACTCTGGGAAACTGTCTTGCACGTCAGGGGGGAAAGGAGGGCGTTTACCACCACCACTACCACCACCACGAATACCGCAGCCTGCCTTCCCTTCCAGCATTTGTTCTCCAGCACTTGTTCTCTTAGCATCTTTCTTTCCACCTACACCTTTTCTAGCACCTACTTCTCCTCCAGGTGTCTTCTCTCCAACTTACACGTAAATCTCTCCCAGCATCTCCTTTCCTGCGTTTGTCCTTCGAGCACTTGTCTTCCCTAGCGTCTTCCCTCCTACCCACATCTTCCCCAGCACCTACCTTTCCTCTCAGCACTTCCCCTTCCAGCATTCCATCTCCTCTCTTTCCAGCACCTTTCCTCAACATTTTCCTCCCTAATACCTCCTCTCCTTCCAGCACTTGCACTTCTCCTCTCCTCTCACCACCTCCCCTTCCAGTCCTTCCTCTTCCAGCATTTCCTTCCTCTTCCTCTTCCCACACAGAGCCCTCAGTTATCTTCATATTCCTGTTCCTCTATTTATATATTAGCTTAATAGGAGTGCTTTGATTGTATGACCCTTTGTTGTAGCTGTTGATATGGTAACAGGATCAAAATGCGAGTGTTAGGGTAAAATTAACTTAATGGTGTGACTAATATTCGAATGTAAGGCATTTTTTTATTAAGTGTTTATTATGATTATAGCTCAGAGAGAGAGAGAGAGAGAGAGAGAGAGAGAGAGAGAGGGTGGTGGTGAAGTGTGTGGCTGTGAGAATAGTGTAAAAGCTTGTGTCGTATCACTGATGCATCGCTCTCTCGTGAATTATTGCTGCTTATGCTTTTGAATTATAATCTCGCAATGCACTTACTATCGCATGTTCCTTTTTTATTATGTTATAGAGGCATTAGATATATATGTGTGTGTGCTGGTAGGTGAGTTAGTGTAATGTTACGTATGCATCGCTCTCTCGTGACTTATTGCCGTGTGTGCTTCTGAATTATAATCTCGAAATGGACTAATGGATCGTATTTAGATTGTTATTATGTTATAGACGCATTAGATGTATATGTATAGGTTTGTGAGGTAATGCATTGCTGTACACGTCTGCTGGCAATACATGCATATACGTATATTGGAAATGCTGACAAGAGAGAGTGAAAATGTTTCAGATTGTTCAGAAAACGTTAAAAATATTTATGTATGGTGAAAAATTTTTGTGAAGGGAAATATGAAACTGAAAAGAAAAAGAAAAAAAAAAAAGCGGTGTGGAATGTGAGAGTGATGAAAAATTGAGGGTGTGGGAAGGTGTCAACTATTCCGTCTGTATTTTTCACCTGGATTTTTACACCATTCATTTGTTCTTCCTACTGTTATTATTATCTTTGTACACGGGATGCATAGCAGATGATGTCTGAATTATGAACGCATTTCCATCTCTTTCAAAATACTCTGTGTCATTCCAAAGTCAAATTTAAGCCTGCATATACATAAATATATACGCACTCAACCTGTCTGCCTGAAAGCAAACACAAACACTCATAACTCACTCTCGCTTGGCGGTGCGTGGCGATCTGTTGCAACTTTTTCCCAAAGCAAACCTACAGCCAGAACGCACTCACACCTGTCTATCTGAAGAGAAACCTGACGCCTCTATAACTCACTCCCTGTCTTGTGGTGGTGAGTGGCGGGCCCTGAGTGGTGACAGGCGCCAGTCAGTCCTGCATAGCGTGGTTACTCTCCTCAGATAAGATGGTGCATCAACCTAACACGAGAACACAGGACCACTCTTGCCGCGCCGTGTACGCCCTGATAAGCAGTTGTGGACGGGGCGTGTGGCGCATCCGAGACCCTTATTCTGAAACACTTCTGCGCCCCGCCTCTGCTATACTCAAGTAACTCTAGATGTAGTTACACGGGTTTTTATGAGTGTTTTTACGATTCTAGTGACAGATTAACAAGATTTTTTTGTTATTAACGTAAGAAACGCACTTAAGGACCCTGCCAATCATCTCTGTAGCCTTTAAAAATAGTCGTGGTAAGAGAGCGAAGTGTCTCAGCATACGACCCAGGGAACTACTGCGAAGTGACGACACTACAGAGAACTGACTACTCTCAAGAGACTCTAGTTGAAGTAACACCTGTTTTTTTAAGGGTACTTTTACGATTCTAGTGACAGATTAACAAGATTTCCACATTATTAACAGGAGAAGCACTCTTGAGAACCCAGTTAATCACCTCTGTGGCCTCAGAATACGGACCAATCTTCTTGTGAGTGACGACACCCCAGGGACCTACCTTTTCACACCCTACTTGTGCCTAGACAGGGCGGAGGCGGCGGGGACTGCAGGTGGTGGTTAGTGTGATAATGGCCGCGATGGATTAATGATGCTGGGTTATTGCTGTCTGATTATCCATTGCTTCCCAGTTGGTGTTGATAAACCTGCTCTTAAAGCCTCCTTATCAGCTCGTCTCGTTGAATTTGTTACAGTCATCATGCCGTGTTTTTTTTTTTTTTTTTTTTTTTTTTACTCCTGTATGTCGTTCGTTTTTTAGTCTTGTCTGTTTTGGAAGGGTCCAGATGCCGCTTTTGGAAGAGACAGTTGTGATTATGTGTGCTTTGCCTAATGTATCACCTGGCGTACCTTGATTTGTACGTGTGCTGCTGGAGGTGGCACTGTTTTTCTTTCCTTTTTGTATTATTAGTGATTTTGGAAGGCGTGTGGTTGTCTAGTTAGAGAAGATGACTCACCAAGTACTGTTCCTGCTGCTACTTCTACTACTGCTACTACTACTACTACTACTACTTCTAACACTACCACCATTACGCTGATAAATGTTGTGTGTTTGTTGGCCGTACAAACATTATGTCCTAGAGTCCTTTAATTTTAAGGACTCCAATTACCTGTAAAGCGAGGCAATATTCTCTCTCTCTCTCTCTCTCTCTCTCTCTCTCTCTCTCTCTCTCTCTGTTGTTGTTGTTGTTGTTTCTTCTTCTTCTTCTTCTTCTTCTTCTTCTTCTTCCTCTTCTTTTCGTTGTTGTTGGTGTTATTTTTCGTTGTTCCTTTCCTCCTCCTCCTCCTCCTCCTCCTCCTTCTCCTCCTCCTCCTCCTCCTCAGTCTAATATTCCCCCTGTTCATTTTGTTTCATAGTCTCTCTCTCTCTCTCTCTCTCTCTCTCTCTCTCTCTCTCTCATATCGTCATACATGAATTTATTATTAGTTTCATTCGTGGCTTCGGAATCTCGAATCCTCATGAATCTTTGGGCCGAATCCCAGAATCCTCTCTCTGAACCGCATGAAATATCCCGCGCATGAGATTACCTTGGAGGGAGAGGGAGAGGGAGAGGGAGAGGGGGAGAGACAGAGAGGGAGAGGGAGAGGGAGAGGGAAGAGAAAGTCGAGGTGGAAAGGAGATGAAAAGGAAAAACATGAGGTGTGGTTAAGTGAAGCAGTTTCGTTGAGAGAGAGAGAGAGAGAGAGAGAGAGAGAGAGAGAGAGAGAGAGAGAGAGAGAGAGAGAGAGAGAATTAATGCACCTAAGTTATTTTGTTTTTTTTCTCTTCTTTCCTTCTCCCTCTCTCTTGCTCCATCTCTTCCTCTCGCTCTCTCTCTCTCTCTCTCCCTCTCTCCCTCTTCAAGACACAGGAGACAAACAAGCAAGGGTTCATTTCACCAGATTTATGTTCGCGGTCGTCAAGTTTTAAAGTTGTGTATCACCAATGCCTCGTTAACTTGCGCATTTTCATACACATACATTTACACATACATACATAAATACATATATACATACATACATATATACATTCATTCACTATCTCATCTGTCTATTTGTTTGTCCGTCTGTGTATCTATTTGTCTACCTGTCTTTCTGTCTGTCTGTCTGTTTGTTTGTCTGTCTCCTCAAACTTCTTAATTTGAATGCATACAAAAAAAAAACTTTAATTTGGGAGTTGATATTGACAGCCGGATTAGTTGAGAGAGAGAGAGAGAGAGAGAGAGAGAGAGAGAGAGAGAGAGAGAGAGAGAGAGAGAGAGAGAGAGAGAGGCGGGGCGCTAGAGATGGAAAAGAAATAAAAAATAAAAAAAAGGAACCAAAGTTGTAAATGAAGCCTGGTGCTGTCTTAAATATTCATTGTAACAGCGATGGTGCGTGTGTGTGTGTGTGTGTGTGTGTGTGTGTGTATGTGTGTGTGTGTGTGTGTGTGTGTGTGTGTGTGTGTATGTAATGAGTTTACGGTGCCTCCATTCCTCCTCAGTTCTCTGCTTTTGTACCTGCCGACCTTTGCTGCGGCCTGGGACACGGTGAGGGGTGGAGGCGAGGCAGGGGAAAAGGGAGAGAGAGAGGGAGAGGGAGAGAGAGAGGGAGAGAGAGGAGTCTTTCTGTCTGTGGTGCCAAGGAAGGCTAAAGCTTGAAGAACCCTTATATTATCTGGTATCACTGATGGGGAGAGAGACAGAGAGAGGAGGGAGTCTTTCTGTCTGTGGTCCCAAGGAAGGTTAAGATTTAGAAGACTCTGCTCCTTATTATCCAGTATAACTCATGGGAAGAGAGAGGGAGTCTTTGGTGTCAAGGAAGGTCAAGACTCGTAAGACCTTCATGTTATCAAACCACTCCTTCCCTTTAGAACCTCGTGGTGTACAAAAGCGTCTCGTATGGTCGCAAAGTAAGCGGTGATAATTTTAACAAATTGTGAGTGGCGGGGAAATGTTTACGTGATAATTTCAGCCTCTGTCCCACCGCCGCCATAATGCATGCAGGAAAGACCCTCATATTATCAAAGAACTACTCCCCTTAAGAACCTCGTGGAGCGTAAAAGTGTCGCGTGTACTCACAAACAAAGCGGTGATTGTTCTTTGCAAATTGTGAGTGTCGAGGAAAATGTTTACCTGATAAATTGTGCCACTGTCACTCCCGATACACTCAGAAACAACCAAGCAACTACCAAGGAAGTACCGCCTTACATCACACGGCATCTGATTTACACTTCCTAATCATCCCGGGCAGCGTGGCGGGGCAGCGGTGGCGTGCGTGAGATCCCCGCGTCGCCGGGAAGCCGCGGCAGTAGCAAGACATGTAGGGAGGAGGTGGGCGTGGCCTTGTCCCCTTCCTGGGCCAATCAGCTGTTAAGTTACTACCCTAGCCGACCTATCAGATGCCTCTCATTAGCCTGCGTCACATTAGTCGTACGTGTGTTGTGGCGCGCCCCGGGATGCCTCCGCTGGAGCCTGGCATGGGATAGGTGCCGGGCGGCTAAGAAAGGATTTGAAGGGGGGGATGGGATGGCTGGGGGTTAAGTACACAGGCCTGGGAGAGGGTTGAAGGACGGGGTTCTCAGGAAGGAGCCTTGGAATGGATAGGGAAGGACAGGGCGAGGTGGGTAAGGGGTGAGGGAGGGAAGGTGTGAGTGAGGTGCTTATAAAACAGTCCTGCCGGTGCCTCTGTCAAAACCTGCAGACTTTTATAGGACAAGACGCGTCCCGTGCTGCTGTTGCCGCCGCTGCTGCCGTGCCGTACTCCAGGGGGATGAAAAGCGAGGCAGATAAAGGTCCGGGGGCGTGCATCAATATACATTATGGTGGGCGTGGTGGTGGGTTTTGAAGTAATTACCCGATGCCGTGCTGGGGCGTGCGGCGGGAATGGGAAATGTGCGTAATGGGATGCTCGGTATTCCGGCCACACAACACCCAGTCACCGCCCTGACGAGGCTGAAATAGCGCAGCGCCACCACCACCACCACCACTACCACCCACTCCCCCTCATTCACCCCTCACCCACCCTTTCCACCTCCCCCATCACCTTCCATGTTAAGCTGCACCCTTCTCCCATGTTCTCCGTTCCCCCAGGTGCTCCTTCTCTCCCGGACTCGTCTCCTACAATCTCCCCCGAGTAGCAACATCGCCAGCCTCGTGCATATTCCGTGTTCCTTCTGATATTCCAGCTTATCCTCTGACCTTCCTTGTTCCTCCACACTTCATTGCGCATTCACGACTCCCCCACACATGTTCTCCTCCTCCTCCTCCTCCAGTTTTACCTTCCACCCTTACACCTCCCATGGCCCTTCATCACACACACACACACACACACACACACACACACAGTTACCCTCACACTAAGCCATCATTACCACTCCTCCTCCTCCTCCTCCTCCTCCTTCTCTTTCAATTACTTCTTTTCCACACACCCTCCCCTCCTCCACCTCCGCCACCTTCCCCACCTACACCTCCACTCCTTAGCTTAATTAACAGACTTCCCTCTTTTTGCACCCCCCTCCTCCCGTCATTCGCATTCCCCTAACAGTGTATCTATCATCACTACAATGGTCTTCTATACCTCAGAGCCTACATCGTTTGTCCCCTGTCCCCCCCGCTGCCATCCCCCCCGCTGCTGGGTGTAAATTAGGAGGGTGTAATCTTCACGCTGGGGTGTGGGAGGTGATGGGAGGATATGGGAGGGAGAGGGGAGGGGGAGGAAGGGGTGATGAAGGGAGTATAGACAGATATGCAAAGTAGGAGGAACTGACCAAGGACGGTGAGGGGTGATGGGTGATGAGGAGAGAGAGAGAGAGAGAGAGAGAGAGAGAGAGAGAGAGAGAGAGAGAGAGAGAGAGAGAGAGAGAGAGAGAGAGAGAGATGACAGGCTTTCGGTAATCATCATTCAACGGCGCTAGTGTCCTGAATATACACACACACACACACACACACACACACACAAGGATATTAACAAACTGCCATCCACTTCGCTTCCTCATCCCCTTCCTTTCCATTCCTTTCCTTCCCCCTTTCATTCCTCTCCTATCCCATTACTTCTTACCTTCCTTTCCCCTCCATTCTCTTCTTTCCTCTCATCCATTTCCCTCCTTCCCTCTTCCAATTCCTCTTCTATTACATTACATATTCACCTCCCCTTTTCGTATCCTATTCCTTCTCTCCTTCACTCCTTCACCCCGCCCTTTGACCTTTGCCTGTGTCCTTCTATCCTTTCCTTCCCTCTCTACCTTTATTTTCTCTTTTCCTGTTTGTATCTTCCCTCTTATTCTGTCTGTACCTTCTCTCTGTTCCTTTCTGTACCTTCCCTAATCTAACTGTATCATTGCCTTATGCTCCTCAAGTTAGCATCACAATCGTCTCTCTCTCTCTCTCTCTCTCTCTCTCTCTCTCTCTCTCTCTCTCTCTCTCTCTCTCTCTCTCTCTCTCTCTCTCTCTCTCTCGTCCTTCTAGCTGTCAGTGCGATGGGAGAGGTGATGTGAGTCTCGCCAAACAAGACTTGCTAGCGAGCCTACAGACAATAACTCTATTATTCACATCATCTTTTCGCCTTCCTCCGCTTTTTTCTTCCTCTTACTACTACTACTACTACTACTACTACTACTACTACTACTACTACTACTACTACTACTACTGCTACTACTACTACTTTTCGTATCCTTCCTCACGTCTGGGTTTTCCATTTCCTCGTGTGTGTGTGTGTGTGTGTGTGTCTCGCTGGACGATCATAAACTAAAAGAAGGAACCGGATTCGTCTTGCGTAACTTTTTTCTTTTCTCTCCTGTTTGGGGAGATTGTTTTTTTTTTCTTTTTCTATTTTTATTTTTGGTGGTGGTGGTGGTGGTGATAGCTGAGGTGGAAATGGTTATGTTACTGGACGTACTTGTGGGGGTGATGATAGGTGGAGATAGTGATGGTAACGGTGCTTTCTATATCTGTTGTTTTAGTGGTGGTGGTGGTGGTGGTGGTGGTGGTGGTGGTGGTGGTGGTGGTGGTGGTGGAAGTGTTCTTGTGCACGGGTAAGATAAGAACACGGGCGGAAAATGTGGAAATGCATGAGATTTGCACATAATGAGAGAGAGAGAGAGAGAGAGAGAGAGAGAGAGAGAGAGAGAGAGAGAGAGAGAGAGAGAGAGAGAGCAGTGGACTGACTGCCTTATTTGATAACTTACTGACTGACTGAATGAATTAGTGACTGATAGATAGATTGACACACTGACAGACTGACTTAGTAAATTATTAACTGACTGAATGGCCTACTGACTTACTAAGTGAATGAGTGGCTTACTGAATGCCTCAATTACTTAATGACCGACTAATTGACTGGCTGACTTAAAAGCACACTGACTGACTGACTTACTCTCACACACTTATAAAAAAGCTAGTCAGACAGACAAACACCCACAAACAAACACAGACACACAAACAACTAGACAGACGGACAAACACCTCAAACAAACACACACACAAAATCTCAGACAGAAGTACAGACAAACACCCGCAAAACAAACACACACACACACACACACACACACATACACAAACACGGAAGCACAGACAAACAGACACCCACAAAATACAAACACAGAAGGACAATACAAAAGGCAGAAAAATACAGACATACAGACATACACATAGAAGCACTAACACACACACACACACACACACACACACACACACAGAGAGCACTGGCCTGGGTACACTATTCAAACTCACCATAACAAAATATCCCGAGGGGTGACGAAACAGCTGCTATTTGTCGGGTTCCTATCGGGCTTCTTGATTCCTCTCGGCTGCTCCTCAATTATTTGGCTCCTCCTCGGCGCTCTGTCGGCTCCTCGCGGCTCTTCCTTCTCTCTCTCTCTCTCTCTCTCTCTCTCTCTCTCTCTCTCTCTCTCTCTCTCTCTCTCGATTTTCGGCTTCTCTCCTCTCTTCGCCGTCGTTCTTGTTCTTCCTCCCTCGTTTCTCTCGTTCTTTCTCTTGTTTTTTCTTTTTTCTTGATTATCTTCTTTCTCTATGTTCATCGCTCGGTTCTCTCTCTCTCTCTCTCTCTCTCTCTCTCTCTCTCTCTCTCTCTCTCTCTCTCTCTCTCTCTCTCTCTCTCTCTCTCGTGTTTTCTTAAAGGTTTTCAAGTTTTCACTGCCTTTCATGCTAAAGTTTGTTGTTGCTTACTTTTCCTAGTTTTTTTTTCTTCCTTCTTCTCCTCGTCTTTCCATATTTCTTAATTCTCTTCCTCCTTCTTTCTCGTTTCCTTCGTATTCTCGTTATTTTTCCTCCTCTTTCTCTTCCTTCTTCGCTTTCTTTCCCTCTTCATTTTTTCGCCCTCATTTCTTTACCTCTCCTCCTCCTCCTCCCCCCGCATCCTTCTCTTCCTCCCATAAAGCCATGCAAGGGACAAAAAGTCTGCCGCTGCCTGGTTATCCTGTTATCCTAAGTTATCCTTTCTGTTCCTCTTTCTTTCTCATCCTCCTCTTTCTCCTCTTCCTCCTTTTCATCCTTCATTTCCTTCTCCTCCTCACTTTTCGCCTCCATTACTCCTCATCCTCCTTCCCCCCTTTATCTTCTTCCTCTTCCTCTCACGTAACTTGTTTTCATTAAAAATAATGAAATGAAAGGAAAAAGAAAAGAAAAAAAAAACAGATACAGGGCCGTCCCTCTAAAACACACACACACACACACACACACACACACACACACACACACACACACACACACACACACACACACACACACACACACACACACACGCACATACACACACACACCCCTTTGAGTCACTGGCACGGTCCAGGAGGCGGCGGGAATGCTAAGAGGAATCGTGTGTTATCACTGCTAGTATAGATCGATAGATAATGAACGAGAGAGAGAGAGAGAGAGAGAGAGAGAGAGAGAGAGAGAGAGAGAGAGAGAGAGAGAGAGAGAGAGAGAGAGAGAGAGAGAGACTAGTAGAAATCATCTGTTTGATATTCATTTTTTTCCATCCATTCACTCATCTTGCATTCCTCGACCACCTCCTCGCGTTACTAGAAATTTTAACCCACTGTTTTGCTACTCTTCTTTACCTCAAGCTACAGGGAAGAGGAGGAGGAGGAGGAGGAGGAGGAGGAGGAGGAGGAGGAGGAGGAGGAGGAGGAGGAGGAGGAGGAGGAGGAGGAGGAGAAGGAGGAGGAAGCAAAGAAGAGAAGGATTACAAAGGAAAACAAACAACAGAAGATCTTTAGATAATTGCTATACTGTTTTGTGATCAAGGAGGAGGAGGAGGAGGAGGAGGAGGAGGAGGACGAGGATGGTATCTAGAGTTTAAATAATGATAGTGTCGCCGCGTATCACCGTCACGCGGCCACCCCGACACACTCTTGCACTCCTCTTAATTAAACCACATAAAAAAAGAAACATTATTTAGTTTTTATATACTGAGCTCCCTTAAATGTTCCCTCCTCTCCTCTCTTCCTCACTTAATGGATTGATAGAGGAAGAGATAGACAGACAGACAGACGGACAAACAAGTGCAGACTAGAGAGAGAGAGAGAAAGAGAGATAGAAAGACAAGCACATTGACAGACAGACAAACAAACAGAGGCTGACAGACGGACAGACAAGTGTAGACCAGAGAGAGAGAGAGAGAGAGAGAGAGAGAGAGAGAGAGAGAGAGAGAGAGAGAGAGAGAGAGAAGCATACTGATAGATAAACAAACAGACGGAGACAGAGAGATAGACAAGCAATGGACAGATAGAGACAATTACATACACAATCTCTCTCTCTCTCTCTCTCTCTCTCTCTCTCTCTCTCTCTCTCTCTCTCTCTCTCTCTCTCTCTCTCTCTCTCTCTCTCTACGCAATAACTGTTACGTTCACACCGCGAAAGAAAAGAAGCCACAAGAAATTAATGAGTTTGGTTACCTGGCGATGCTGGAGACAGATGATGAGGGAGGAGATAAGGCGGCAGACTGGAGGGTCAGGTAGGCAAAGGAGGTAATTAGCGGCAGGCCATGTTAGGTGACCGGCACAGGTATGCAGGGACAGGGCTGGAGAGATTCAGGATTGTGAAAGGAAGGAAGGAAGGAAGGAAGGATGTGAGGTGCAAGGAAATGTTGAGGACAGTTAAGGAATAGTGGAAAGATGGGATGAGAAGGACTTTTAAGGTAGGAAGGATGCAGGATGTGAGGTGTAAGGGATGACAGGGTAAGAAGGAGGGTTAGGGAAGTAAGGATCGGTTGTAAGGTGTAAGGGATGATAGGATGAGAGGGATAGTTAAGGAAATTGAAGGACTGGGGATGCTTTTTTTATATGTAAGGGGAAGAAATAGACTATTAAAAAAGGCCTACTGAAGGTGCCCTTCTGAAAATAAAAACCCCCCCAAAAAAAAGAGAAAAGAAAAGAGGATGAGAAAGGGAGTAAAAAATGGTGAAAAGATGAATTAATGAAAAAAAAAAGATGAAAATTTCGGAATAGAAGTGATGTAGTGAATAGTAGAATGAGGAAAAACGAGGTAAATGTTAAGGTTTGATAAATAGGTAGACAAAAAAAAGGACAATTTTCAGGAAAGAACGCCAGAATAAAAATAGGAAATCCAAACACACGCATACAAAAATAATATTAATTACCCGCCACACGAAAAAAAAAAACGAAAGACACAAATCAAAATCAGAATAAAAGAAAAAAAAAAAAAACGAATCCCATACAAGTTATACCCCCCCAAAAAAAGGCAATTTGGCGCTAAATAAAAAAAAATAAAAAAAATCAGACCATGCCAATATAGAATGAGGGTGAAGGGACGTAGGGCAGCAGGGTGGCGATAGCAGGGTGAAGACAGGTGAGGGGAGCGGCTGGCTGGTGCAGGTGAGTGACAGGTAAGGGGGGCAGATGCAGACAGAAGAGATAAAGTGGAAATTCAGGAAAGGTATGTGTGAGAAACCTGGCAGAGGAAGAAGGTGGGGTGTCCTGAGGCAAGGAGGAGGAGGTGCTGGTGGTGGAGCTAGTGGAGGTGGAGGTGCTGGTGGTGGTGGTGGTGGTGGTGGTGGTGGTGGTGGAGATGCAGCAGGAAGAGGAGGCAGCAGAGACCGGCTCCTGGCTCCAGTTTGGCGCGTCCCTAGCTAGTAACCGCCCCAGGCCACGGACCTCCTCCTCCTCCTCCTCCTCCTCCTCCTCCTGCACATCTCCTTCACATCTCCTCAACGTCTCTCTCTCTCTCTCTCTCTCTCTCTCTCTCTCTCTCTCTCTCTCTCTCTCTCTCTCTCTCTCTCTCTCTCTCTCTCTCTCTCTCTCTCTCTCTCTCTCTCGCTAAAGGAGATGAATTACATATTGTTATTGAAAGTAATGTTCAGCATAGTTACATAAATATAATCTATAAAAATGAAATAACTGAAAAGCACGAGATATCAAACCACTTTTTCAAAATGATTAGGGAGTTTATTGGTATTTGTATATATCAACAAAATAACATACAATAACACACAACCACATTACGTAGAGGCATTTTTATGCACATTATTTGTGGCAGGCGGTGCAATGCAATCACTGCACATCAAGAAAACACTTCAGCGTTTGGTGTCATTCGTGCCCTGCCTCGCTGGCGTCACTCGCGGCGTGACGCGGGGCGCGCCGCCACGCCCTGCTCAGCCTCGTGGCGGCCTAGCGGAGGGCAGTGAGTCCACCAGGCGGCTGATCTCGTCGGGGTGCACGTCGGGCTTCCCGAGCAGCACGACCACGCGGTGCAGCGCGCGCTTCAACTCCTGCTTGGTCAAAGCGATCGGCTTGGGCGCTTCTCGCGTGGCATCATCATCGAGGGACTGGGCGGGGGAGGACACGCTTTCTTCACGGCGCGCCTCTCCCGTAGCGAGGAGCCACTGGCCATCAGGTGCTGCCTGCCCCGCCTTTCCTCGTAAGGTGGCGGGTGGCGGCGCCCTTGGCTCTTCCGTGCCCACCAGTGCCCGCCAGTGCCTGATAGGTCTGCTCCCCCACCACTTTCTTCCTTAGCTGTTTCTTAATCCTACTCTCCCATCGTCTTACCTTCCTTTCTCCCTCTCCCTCCCTTCCTTTCACAAATCCTTAGCTACTTACACAATTTTTTATGTCATTTATTTCGTCTTCTCCCTCTTATTCCTCTTTGCCTCCCTTCCTTCTTCCCTTCCCCGTGCACCCTTCTCTTAACACCACCTACCCACCATCACCAGTGACATTCTATCCTATCCTTCCATCCTTTGCTCCCAATCCTCTCCACGCCCTCATGCAACACCCATACACCACCCATTCGTCACCTGACACACCCACTCATCCCCACCGCATCCCTCTCCACCCACCACCCATAATACACCCACCACCGCCACTTTTTTCCCACTAGAGGCAAACATAACATAAGTACAGCCACGCCCGCACCCACGCACCTTTTGCTGCACGCCTTCCCGCCCCTCCTCAGGTGTCCCGCCCTCAGGTAACGCGGTTATGACTCCCGCCCAGTTAGGCAGACAGGTATATAAGCAGAAAATCACCTGAAATAAGAGTGTTTTGCTTGTATATAGATCGAGTTTATGATATGTTTTCGTTTTTTTTTTTTTTTTGTCTCTCTCTCTCTCTCTCTCTCTCTCTCTCTCTCTCTCTCTCTCTCTCTCTCTCTCTCTCTCTCTCTCTCTCTCTCTCTCTCTCTCTCTCTCGCTAAAGGAGATAAATTAGATATTATTATTGAAAATAATGTTCAGCATAGTTACATAAATATAATCTATAAAAATTAAATAACTGGAAAGTACGAGATATCAAACCACTTTCTCAAAATGATTAGGGAGTTTATTGGTATATGTATATATCAACAAAATAACATACAATAACACACAACCACATTACGTAGAGGCATTTTTATGCACATTATTTGTGGCAGGCAGTGCAATGCAATCACTACACTTCAAGAAAACCGCGGCTCCTCGCGGGCCCCAGGCTGCCACGCAGTCCTCGCGAGCTCCACGTTGCCTCGCCGTCCTCGGTGCCTGGAGCGCCCCGCGCCGCCCTGCCCTCCGCGTGTAGAGAATGTTCGCACAATAGGTGGTCATGGTTGTCGCTGATCCAGTAACAAGTGTCTCATACTTACGGCACAGAAATATCAAGGATGAATTGTACAGACCCAGTAGTAGTAGCAGTAGTAGGTGTGGGACAGGCCTTGACCTGCCTCTGCCTCTTGCGAGACCCATCTGTCTCCTGATTGGTTCCCAGATCCTGGCTGGAGCTTGGGGTTGAATGGGTGTGGTGTCAGGGACTGGGACACACACACACACACACACACACACACACACACACACACACACACACACACACAGTTCAATCCCATACAGATAAAGGTTTACTCAAGGATGAGATTTATGTAGAAATGTAATAAAGTGGAAACCTTGAAGATAAAAAGAAAAGCCCAAACAAAACGTGAAAACACCAAACAAATGGAGAAAAACTCAAATAGATATCGAACAAGTACAAGACACAACAGCCTCAAGATGACTGACTGGTAAAAGACTGACATCAAACGAATGTAAACACTTCTTGTGAATCAGCTCGTTAATTTTAGAGCTCTTCCCTTTAATACACAACACAACTGTTATTGCTTTAGAAACAAATTGGACACGTATCTGAACTGCATTCCACACACACAATACTACTCGCTGTCGTATCAAATTGTAATTAAAATCCGTTCGGGTTTACCTGTGAAATATTACTTTACTGAGGTAGCTACCGGAAATACAAGAAGCAACAGTGATAGGACTCATCTCTTTCCTTTTAAAATTTCCTAACATTTTCTCCACACAGCATGCTAATTCCTCCTTTCCCGCCAAGCCTATCTGGAGGGAGCGGTGACTGTAAAGGAAAACTCGTCTGTGATGTCTCTTTCCCACACTGTATCCTGGGTAGTGCTGTCTGCATAAACACATAAGCAGCCTCGTCAGGACCAAAGGATCTGCTGCTGTTTGTTCTTCCTTTGTATCCTTTTATGTTTGTGTCGTCTTCATTCTACTTTTCTCCTCCTCTCTGTCTCCTCCAAAGCCAGAAACCTCTCTCCAGTCTTCTCTACCTGTTTATCATATATCACCATTCTTCTGCTCTTCCTCCTCCTCCTCCTCCTCCTCTTCTTTCTTCTCCTCGTGTTCGTCTTTCCTCATTCCGGTTTTCGTCCCCCTCATTGACTTGCATCTCCTTCTTATTCTTCTTCCAGTAACACTCCCAAATTTTCCTGTTCTTGTTCGTTTCCTCCTCGTCCTTACCCTCCCTCTCCTCCTCCTCCTCCTCCTCCTCCTCCTCCTCCTCCTCCTCCTCCTCTTCCTGGAAGTATTAAATGTGCCCAAAAAGTACCCACACTTCTATACCAGTTTCTCGTTTATCTTCCAATACTTCCTCCTTCTTCTCCTTCTCCACCAACACCACCACCACCACGACCACCTTACTATTCTCTAATCTACAAGGAAAAGCACTGCCTTGAAAACTCCAACTACTACTACTACTACTACTACTACTACTACTACTACTACTACTACACACGTTATATTGACACCTGCGACACCGTTACCTGGGCTGGCGGCGGGGACGAAGAGCAATGAAGGAGTCCCGCCCTAATGATGCCGCAGTGACGTCCTAATGACACAACTTGCCGCCGCACACCTGCACGGGGAGGGGCGGCACCAGGGGTAGAGGAGGTATTGACCCCCGCGCTGCCTTCACACTGCACCTCCTGACCCTTGTTGCTCTTGTCCTCGTTCTAGTTCTCGTGTTTGTTCGCTTTGTTTATGATTTCGTTGATTTGACTTGTTTTTTTTTCTTTTTCATCGTCTTTACTTGTTCTTGTTTTTTTTTTCTTTTAATTTTCTTTTTCTATCTCTTCCTTCTCCTCCTCTCCCTTCTGTTTCTCATTCTGCTATACAGTCCTGCTCCTTTATCTTGTAGCTAGGGAGAAGTAAGTCTCATATACTAGTCTTGTGAGGGGCTAAAGATCTGTCGCTGTTTGGTCTTCATTTGTATTCCATTGTAATCCTCCTCCTTCTCCAGAAATAAGAGTATTCTACAGAAATACGTGCATCCTACAGAAATGTTTTACAGAAATACATGTATCCTCTTCGTTAAATCAGTGGTTCCTAAAGAGAGCAGTGGATGCCTGGCGGGGCGCTTGGCATTCCTCAGGGGGAGGCGTGAGTCGCATGAGCCTCTTCTAAATTGTGATTGGTGCTTGGTATGTTTCCACTCTGCACAATACTTCAAGTGCTATTAGCTCTGAAATATAACGCTGTGTATCTTGATGTGCTGGGAATCTATCATCCTTCAGCCGTGCACAGGGAATCTTTGAGCACTTCCCCGCTTTGATGGAGAGGCGCCGTGCATGCTGGGGTGAGTAAAGGGGGGATGCTGTGGCGAAAAGGCTAGCTAGCAATCAGTTCTTTATATATATATCCTACAATCCTACAAAAATCTTATTCATTCCTCCTCTAAGTACTGAGTGTCTATAAATAACTTACTAATTTATCATCCCACTTTCATAATCTCTTCCTCTGTTTCCTCCCCCTTTCTATATATATTTCTTCTTCCATACAGGTGATGCAGTGGTGGTGCTGACAGTGGTGGTGGTTGTAGTGGTGGTGGTGGTGGTGGTGGTGGTGGTGGTGGTGGTTGCATCATAAGGTCACATGAGTTGGTATGTAAATTGCAGGACGATATGTTAAAATATATTAAGTTTTTATTACTGAACCTTGAAACAGCG